>NW_028319041.1:501450-675401 GCF_062004578.1 Staurois parvus
AAAAAAAATTATAATTTTTGGTTATAAACTAATTTTGGTTATTTATTTTTTTTACTGAAAAATTAACTGAATACATTTTTGCCAAAATTTATGAAGAAAAATTATTTATTTGAAAAATTTTATAAGAAAAACACTTTTTTAAAAAATGTTTGGACTTTTTCATTTATATAGCAAAAAAATAAATAAAAATCCCAGCGGTGAATAAATACCACCAAAATAAAGTTTTATCTGTCTCAAAAAAATGCTAAAAAATTCATATGGGTACAGTGTTGCATGACCGCGCAATTGTCATTCAAAGTGTAACAGAGCTGAAAGCTGAATATTGGCCTGGGCAGGAAGGGGGTGAAAATGTCTGGACCAGGGGCAGACTGAACATTTGGAAACTCTGGCACTGCCCAAGGGCCCTGGGTCAGTAGGGGGCCCCACGAGATGCCCCTGGTACCTTTTTTATAGGCTTTTTTGGGTTTGAGCAAGGACACAGGGGCCCCATGATCCCCTATTTCCCGGGGGCCCCATGAGTTGTCAGTCCGCCCCTGGTCCAGACTTGAAGTAAAGTTCCATTTGTTAATGTTTTGATTAGAAGAAGAAAAACTCAACATACCCTTCACTGTCAAGGCGGCAGAAGATTTGAGCTCTCCCGTTTCGCAGGTGTAGGTTCCAGAGTCTTCTTGGGTCAGGTTATGGACCAGCAACTCCATCCTGCGGTCTTTTGCCTTGACCACATACTTGCCACTGGATGTCAGCAGCTTGCCACCCTTCTTCCATTGCACCTCGGCCTTCTCGTTAGACAGCTCGCAAAAGAGCACTGCCGTTTCACCTTCTTCGCCTTCAGCGCTTTGCACTTCGCGTTTGAAGTAGGCTTGCACCGCTGAAACACAAAAAATTCAAAAAATTAAAATCTTACTCCAAAGACACGCCGGGAGGTGAATTGGCTCCTGTCTAAATTGGCCCTAGTATGTGTATGTATGGATGTAAGTCAGGGATTGTACGCTCCTCGGGGGCGGGGACTCATGTGAACGTACAATATACATGTAAAGAGCTGCGTAAACGGACGGCGATATTTAAGTATCTGAAATAAATAAAATGTCAAAGAGGAAAGTAGAGGAAACATTGAAACATTGTTGCACTCTAGATCAGCTGCTGATAAGAATGAGCTACATCCAGACATCAGAGGATCGCAGTTATAATGTGACGGGACCCTTTTTTTTTTTTTGGAATGGAATGGAAATATATAATTTGTGAAAATTTGCAAGGTCCTAAAAGTTTATTAGCCCTCTTTATTCCAGACGTCTTTAACCCCTTGACGCCAACGTCCCACAAATGTGGGTCGCCTCTCTAGCTCCCTGGTCTCCTCTTCCCATGCCCGTCTCCAGGACTTCTCCAAGGCTTCCCCCATCCTCTGGAACTCACTACCCCAATCCATCAGACTGTCACCTACCCTCCTCACCTTTAGGCGCACCCTGAAAACCCATCTTTTCAGAGAAGCCTACCTCGCCCTCAGCTAATTGCCAATCTCCTCCGCTCCTCCCACCACTCCATCCCCCACAGCTATTTCCTCCTGTACCACTCTCCCCTCCTTCCTAGATTGTAAGCTCCAAGGAGCAGGGCCCTTGGACCCCTCGTGTATTGTATTGTTACTGTACTGTCTCATGTCCTGTCCCCCACTATAATGTACAGCGCTGAGCAAACTGTTGGCGCCATATAAATCCTGTATAATAATAATAATAAATACGCGGCCTCACAGAACTGGGCTTTTTTTACACGGGGGGGGGGGCCGCATATTTGCGTACCTGTCTTTCTGCTGGGAGTGCGCCGCACAGCGCGCTCTCAGCACAAAGACCGCGGTGTCACTGAGAGCACCAGGTCCCGTTCTAACGATCGGGACCCGGGACTCCCGATTCCAGGTCACATGATCGCTGTGATAGCCTCTGATTGTCACTGTACAGCCCGGACCCCTTGTTTTTTTTTTCTCTCTATGAATGGAGGAGAGAGATACTTTGTATCTCTCTAACTCCTGGCATAGAGGGGAAAAAAATGTTTGTAAAAAAAAAATAATAATAAATAAATAAATATTAAAAAAATATTAAAAAAAAAAAAAAAAAATACCTAGATCACAGTTTGATCTAGTTCAGTGCCAGGGTTAGTGTTTGGGTCAAGGTCAGGGTCAAATGTCAAGGTCAAAGGTCAGGAATTAAAAAAAATGGCGTCAGTGTGTTTTAGGTTAAAAAAAAACCAAAATGCGCACTATTGTTTCTGGGCTGTACTACGGGTACATACAACAAATAACATACACATATATGGTATCTCTGCGATTGCCAAGAGCTGGAGAATTTATTTTGGGTTGTTCTTTGGTGGTAGGTTATGGTAGTAACAAGAAACACAGCTAAACTAAAATAAAATGGTTTTTTTTTATTAGTTTAGGCCAGTTTTCCTTTAAAAATAAAAAAAAATCAGGAGATATCCATTACCATTTACCACCAAATTAAAGCCCAATTTGTCCTGAAAAAAACGCGGTATAATCCACCTGGATGTACAAAGCAGTTGTGATGATATGGACGTGTCAACGTTGCAAAATTGTGCTTAGGCATTTAGATTTGGCGCCCCCTTAGGCGTGAAGGGGTTAAATTCTGCTTATCTCATTAATAACATAGTATTGGCCTCTCCATTCCATTGCATTAAACACCTAAAACAACGATGAATCTTAGATATGGCTTTTTAATGGATAATTGCAGTTTCCTTCCTATGCTTTTTATACTTAACCGCTTTCCCGCCACCCTATAGAAGAAGTACTGCTACAGGGCGGCAGGGGTGCACAAAATCACATATACAGTGGGGATCAAAAGTTAGGGCACCCCAGCTAAAAATTTGTATTAATGTGCATAAAGAAGCCAAGGAAAGATGGAAAAATCTCCAAAAGGCATCAAATTACAGATTAGACATTCTTATAATATGTCAACAAAAGTTAGATTTTATTTCCATCATTTACACTTTCAAAATAACAGAAAACAAAAAAATGGCGTCTGCAAAAGTTTGGGCCCCCTGCAGAATTTAGAGCATGCACTGCCCCCTTTGCAAAGCTGAGACCTGCCAGTGTCATGGATTGTTCTCAATCATCGTCTGGGAAGACCAGGTGATGTCAATCTCAAAGGTTTTAAATGCCCAGACTCATCTGACCTTGCCCCAACAATCAGCACCATGGGTTCTTCTAAGCAGTTGTCTAGAAAACTGAAACTGAAAATAGTTGACGCTCACAAAGCTGGAGAAGGCTATAAGAAGATAGCAAAGCGTTTTCAGATGTCAATATCCTCTGTTCGGAATGTAATTAAGAAATGGCAGTCATCAGGAACAGTGGAAGTTAAAGCAACATCTGGAAGACCAAGAAAAATATCAGACAGAACAGCTCGCAGGATTGTGAGAAAAACAATTCACAACCCACGTTTGACTGCACGATCCCTCCAGAAAGATCTGGCAGACACTGGAGTTGTGGTACACTATTCCACTATAAAGAGATACTTGTACAAATATGGTCTTCATGGAAGAGTCATCAGAAGAAAACCACTTCTACGTCCTCACCACAAAAATCATCGTTTGAACTTTGCAAATGAACATATAGACAAGCCTGATGCATTTTGGAAACAAGTTCTGTGGACCGATGAGGTTAAAATTGAACTTTTTGGCCGGAATGAGCAAAGGTACGTTTGGCGAAGAAGGGGCACAGAATTTAATGAAAAGAACCTCTGTCCAACTGTTAAGCATGGGGTTGGATCAATCATGCTTTGGGGTTGTGTTGCAGCCAGTGGCACAGGGAACATCTCACGAGTAGAAGGAAAAATGGATTCAATAAAATTTCAGCAAATTTTGGATGGTAACTTGATGCCATCTGTGAAAAAGCTGAAGTTAAAGAGAGGATGGCTTCTACAAATGGATAATGATCCTAAACACACCCCGAAATCCACGGGGGACTACATCAAGAGGCGTAAACTGAAGGTTTTGCCATGGCCTTCACAATCTCCTGACCTCAACATCATTGAAAATCTATGGATAGACCTTAAAAGAGCCGTGCGTGACAGACAGCCCAGAAATCTCAAAGAACTGGAAGACTTTTGTAAGGAAGAATGGGCAAAGATACCTCAAACAAGAATTGAAAGACTCTTGGCTGGCTACAAAAAGCATTTACAAGCTGTGATACTTGCCAAAGGGGGCAGTACAAGATATTAACTCTGCAGGGTGCCCAAACTTTTGCAGACGCCATTTTTTTGTTTTCTGTTATTTTGAAAGTGTAAATGATGGAAATAAAATCTAACTTTTGTTGACATATTATAAGAATGTCTAATCTGTAATTTGATGCCTTTTGGAGATTTTTCCATCTTTCCTTGGCTTCTTTATGCACATTAATACAAATTTTTAGCTGGGGTGCCCAAACTTTCGATCCCCGCTGTATATATACACGTGATTTTGCATTTCCGTGTATGGAGCGCACGCCCTACCCGCGCTGCTATTCTTGGCCTCGGCTGTCAATCACCGGGTCCCGGCCGGTGGTTACTTGCCGACACCCGGTGATCGAGGAGTATTACCAACAAAGGGAGAGAACTGTAAGTGAATAATACAGATCTCTCCCCTGTCAGCTCCTGCACACTGCTTTGTATGGCTCTGCATAGCACGCAGGATGGAACAGTTAAAATTATCGTTGGGGTAATGGGAAAGGCTTCCAGACATCAGAAGTTCTCGTGACTGGAAGCCCATGACAAGATAAATGGGGGGAAAAAGTTCAATGTAAAAAGCAAAAACACAGACAATAATTACAGCAAAAACACAGACAATAATTAAAATAAAAACACAGACAATAATTAAAATAAAAACACAGACAATATTTACAGCAAAACAAAGACAATAATTACAGCAAAAACACAGACAATAATTAAAATAAAAACACAGACAATAATTAAAATAAAAACACGGACAATAATTACAGCAAAAACACAGACGATAATTACAGCAAAAACACAGACAATAATTACAGCAAAAACACAGACAATAATTAAAGTAAAAACACAGACAATAATTACAGCAAAAACACAGACAATAATTACAGCAAAAACACAGACAATAATTAAAGTAAAAACGTTACTTGCTACATTTCAATCAGGTATTGTGATTCTAGGCGGCGACTTTAATGTAGCATTGAACCCATTGGAAGATACATCTTCGGGGGTCTCATCCACCCCGTTCCAAGCACTTAAGCAAATTAAAATTGAATTGAAAGACCTTCTCCTACATGATGCTTGGCGTACTTTGCACCCTTCGGACAAAGATTACACCTTTTACTCTGCGCCTCACAAACGCCATTCAAGAATTGATTATTTCTTTCTTTCGCAACGAGATTTATACGCCTTGAAGTCAGCCTCGATCGAACCAAAGATCCTTTCAGACCATCACCCGATTATGATCACTTTGCAATTCCTGGATACACCAAGTACTTCCAAAATATGGAGACTGGACCCATTTCTCCTAACGGACGCATCAGTTATTCCTCAGATCCGTAGTTCTTTGACGAACTACTTTCAAGAAAATGCATCCTCAGACACATCCCCTCTCGTACGGTGGGAGGCGCACAAATGTGTGATACGTGGAATTCTAATATCTATCTCGTCTGAGCGAAAACGTATGGCGCAAGCATCATTCAACGCATTATTGCACAAAGTCCGCACACTTGAGTGCTCCCATAAACGATCTATGGCATTAAGATCTTTTAATGAGCTGGAGCAAGCACGTAAACAACTCAGCGAGGTAAAGGAAAAGAAATCTAAACGTAATTTTATTCTTCAACAAAAACTTTTCTACGAACATGGAAATAAGAGTGGCAAATTTCTTGCTCGGGCTTTACAATCCAAAAAGGCTGCTCGGCACGTATATCAGCTCCATTCCAAAAATAGACGCATACTGAAAACACCGTCGGATATTGCGGCGGAATTTGAGGAGTATTACTTTAATTTATATAATTTATCCCTACCGTCCAAACCAGCAGCGGATACTAGGCCACGTGAGGTCATTATACAGTCATTCCTCACACAATATCTTCCTAAACAGATCTCTAGATCGCAAGCAAAAGAATTAGAGAGTGCTCTGACGTTAGCGGAACTACAACAAGCTGTTACGCAGTTGAAACCTGGTAAAAGTCCAGGACCTGACGGTTTTATTAATTCTTATTACAAATCTTTTCTTGACGTATTAGCACTCCCATTTCTCCAGGCTTTCAATTCATTAAACACTCCGGGGCAGTCCATGCGCAATCTTTCCGAGGCTCACATTACAGTTATACCCAAAGAGAATAAGGATCACACGTCCCCAGCGAACTACCGACCTATTTCCCTATTGAATGTTGACCTGAAGATCTTTGCCAAGATTCTGGCTAATCGTCTGCTACATGTTATAGACTCCATCGTATCTCCGGATCAGGTGGGTTTTGTTCCGGGAAGAGAAGCCAGAGATAACACAATAAGGGCCATAAATATACATCATTGGTTAACCCAAAATCAACAGTCCGGATTCTTTCTCTCTTTAGATGCCGAGAAGGCATTTGACAGACTAGCTTGGGATTACCTAGAGGCAGTTTTGATTGGCATTGGACTGCCTTTGCGCTTTTTGACCTATATTATGTCTCTATATAAAGCCCCCACAGCACGAGTGCGAGTGAACGGACACCTATCAGACTCTTTTCTGATCAGCAACGGGACCAGACAGGGATGCCCACTGTCACCTCTCTTATTCATTCTTACACTGGAACCCTTATTGAATTGCATTAAAGATAATGCCAACATTAAAGGGATTGTGATCAATGGCAAAACGCATAAAGTGGCAGCCTTTGCTGACGACATACTGCTTTTCCTGACAGATCCTCATATCACGATACCTAATTTGTTACAGGATTTCAAAGTATTTCAGTATTTGGCTAACTTCAAAATTAACTTTTCTAAATCCCAAGCGCTTAATGTATCATTAAAACCGGAGGTGGTTAAACAAGCGACATCAAATTTTCCCTTTACCTGGCAACGAGAAACTATCACTTATTTAGGTATGCAACTACCCTCCTATCTTACCGAACTATATGCAACAAATTTTCTACCCCTCTTGCGTAACATTTCCAAAGACCTTCAGACGTGGAATAAACCTTGGTTCTCTTGGTTTGGTAGAGCAGCCATACTTAAGATGAACGTGCTCCCCAGAATATTATATTTACTACAAACAATACCCATTCAATTACCAAATTCATTCTTTCAATCATATAAAACGCTCTGCTCCTCTTTTCTTTGGTATAATAAACGCCCAAGAATCAGCTTCACCCAACTCACTATGCCCAAGAAGAATGGAGGGATTGGATTACCGGATATTTCTCGTTACTACAGATCTTGCCACCTAGCCAGATTAGTAGACTGGACCACGAATCACATTCGTAAGATCTGGGTCGGTTTGGAGGCTGATTTTTCAAAGATACCACTTTCCACCTCCCCATGGCTGAAAACCGCCCATGTCCCTTCTGAATTTCGGATGCACCCACTTATAGGTCCCACTTTACGATGTAGCGCGCAAGTATTTCAGGAAAAAGTACTTTCTTCCTCTCCGAGCCCTTTCACTCCGATCAAATTGAACCCGGACTTTATTCCAGGGATGTCTACGACCTTTCTCGCTGGGTATAAACGGGAAGATAACCTAACAGTACGTCAATTTCTCAAAGATTCTAAGCTCCGATCTAGAGAAGACATTACAAAGGCGTGGCCAGCCCTTACCTTAACGCCTTGGATGTATAGACAAATCCACCATTTTCTACGTAACTCCCCACATCTAAAGGATTATTCAAGACCACTTACAGCTTTCGAAAAACTCTGCTTTACAGATCTCCCACAGAGGCATGTAATATCCAAATTATATTCCCTATTGGAAAGTTCCAATACATCTCACTCACTGAAGGCCTGTGCAGCCTGGCAGCATGATCTAGATATTTCAATCTCACCTGAGGAATGGAACCACATTTACGATCACATGCATAAAGGTTCCATATGTGTTTCTACACAAGAAAGCAACTACAAAGTTTTTTCCAGATGGTACAGAGTTCCATCTGTGATTCATAAATTTGATCCTAAAGTGCCAGATTTATGCTGGCGATGCTCCCAGGCAAAAGGTACTCTTTTCCATATATGGTGGGAATGCCCGCTGCTACAGCCCTTCTGGAGAAAAGTTTTGGACACCATTAGACAAGTAACCACTTACACCCTAGACTTTACACCAGCACAATGTCTACTCCATCACTCCTCCCTTCCGGTGAGGATTTACTGTAAGTCCCTTGCATTACACATGTTAAATGCGGCAAAGCAGTGTATCCCTGTTCATTGGCGATCAGCCTATATTCCCACCGTACGAGAGTGGATTCTTAGGATCCAGAGGATTGCTGAAATGGAGGAACTGATCTCAGTGGCAAAAGATCACCCCGAGCGATTCAGGAAGACTTGGGCTTGTTGGACCCATTTCCAATCTACTGATACTTACCTTGGCTTGCTGAAGGATTGAACGAGAAAGACTTGGAGACACAGAAGGCCTCTAGAACTTTCACCTCGGCAATAACTCCATTAACGGTCATTCACTGAATTATATCGCTAATTAAAAAGATGGAATTAGATACAGCCAGGCTGTTACTAATAGATGTAACTGGTTTGGTTATGCTTATTTAAATATGAACCTCATCATCCAACCACTTCCCCCCATGTTTTTTTTTTTTTTTTTTTTTTTTTTCCCTCTTCTCTCCCTCTCTCTCTCCCCATTCCCCCCTTCTATTTGTCATGTGGGTCTCCTCCCACCTCATTTTGATATCTCATCTCATCTTCTTCCTCCATCCCCACGCTCCTCTCTTTCTTTTCTTTTCCTTCTCACATTTACACCCGCTTTTCTCATAATCTAATTAGCTATTATTCTCATTCGGTACGGAACACTCATAGCTATACAGATGTAACAATATTCTACAACAGTAGCCCACATTTTTTAGAGATGGAAATATATGTCATAGATGCCTTGAGAGGATACTTTTGTCGATCACTTCAGAATCCGCTTATGTGTACTCTCCTTACATAGAGCCTAGTGTATAACATAATTATCTAAAGTACATGCTACTGTCAGTATTACTATGGTTACGTCTATCACTTTTGCCTTACTGTGGAACTCCGTCCTCTGATGTTCTACAAATTAATATATTGTCTTGATCCCGTCTGCGTTATGGGAGAACGTACAAGAAATTTTGCACGGACTGCGATCCGTATCTGTCTATCATTTGTTTACCTTTCATACTTCAATAAAACGTTTTTTTTGGAAAAAAAAAAAAAGTAAAAACACAGACAATAATTACAGTAAAAACACAGACAATAATTACAGCAAAAACACAGATAATAATTACAGCAAAAACACAGACAATAATTACAGTAAAAACACAGACAACAATTAAAGTAAAAACACAGACAACAATTAAAGTAAAAACACAGACAATAATTAAAGCAAAAACACAGATAATAATTAAAGTAAAAACACAGATAATAATTACAGCAAAAACACAGATAATAATTACAGCAAAAACACAGATAATAATTAAAGCAAAAGCACAGATAATAATTAAAGCAAAAGCACAGATAATAATTACAGTAAAACACAGATAATAATTACAGCAAAAACACAGATAATAATTAAAGCAAAAACACAGATAATAATTAAAGTAAAAACACAGATAATAATTACAGCAAAAACAAAGACAATAATTAAAGTAAAAACACAGATAATAATTAAAGTAAAAACACAGATAATAATTACAGCAAAAACACAAATAATAATTAACGCAAAAACACAGATAATAATTAAAGTAAAAAAACAGACAATAATTAAAAGTAACCTTTATCTGCAATAAAACAAAGGCCTTTCTCTATTGATACAGACATATGGAACTAATCAATGATCTTTTACCAGGCCTATGGTATATTTTTACATAAAAAACTTTTTTTTTTTTTTATGACAAGACGGCTATTTGCAAGAATGTGACAAACTGCACTGTAACACTCAAAAGATCTTTTTTTTGAGATTTGCCAATAGAAGCAGGCCCGATAACACAACACACAGTTGGCAACAAACACCATAAGTCCAAACTTTAGAATTGTATGGTTTATTTTATTAAGAATTTCATGCATATTTGACCTAAAAAAAATTGTTAAAAGATGATGAAGAGACTCGATGAGGAAGTTACGGGAAGAAAAAGCACTCTTTAGATACAGTGTAGTTTCTGAGACACAAGATTAGTTGATCAGTCTGCGTTCTTCTTTTTCCAGGAGGCAAACCAACACAACGTCTAAATGTGCGTAGCAGCAAATTTGGGTAAGAACTTAACAGAAAATGCAACATGGGACAAAAAAAAAAAAAAAAGAACTGGACATTTTCTAAATCTCCATCACAGCATTCAGGTGGTAAAGAATTCTTCAAAAATGTGACCATAATATATTTTACAAAATGAGTTATGACGATACGGATTTCCATGTTTTGGAAAAAAAAAAAGAACGGTACAAACATTTTCTAAATCTCCATCATGGCATTGAGGCGGTAAAGAATTCTTCAAAAATGCGACCATAATATATTTTACAAAATAAGTTATGAAGATATACAGATTTCCATATTTTGGGCAAAAAAGAACTGGAGAAACATTTTTTAAATCTCCATCATGAAATGGAGGTGGTAAAGAATTCTTCAAAAATGCGACTATAATATATTTTACAAAATGAGTTATGAAGATACGGATTTCCATTTTTTGGCAAAAAAAGAACTCGATAAACATTTTCTAAATCTCCATCATGGCATTGAGGAAAAATGTGACCATAATATATTTTACAAAATGAGTTTTGAAGATATGGATTTCCATTTTTTGGGCAAAAAAAAAAAGTAACTGGACAAACATTTTTTAACCACTTCCCGACCGGCCGTTGCATATAAACGGCCGGATGGTGGCAGTGCAGGGTCGGGTGGTTGTTTATAAATGGCCTCCCCGCACCCTGCTTGTGCGCTCTCCCTCGGAGCGCGCAGCACCACGATCCGGTGCCCGCTGTGTCCTCCGGACACAGTGAAACACCGATCGTCGGACGGGACCTCTGTACGAGGTCCCGATCATGTGATCACTGATTGGCCAATCAGTGATCACATGCAAAGTAGTAAGCAAGATGTCACTTGTGACATCATTGCTTACTACGTGTGAAATCTGTGAATGATCACAGAGGTCACATGGTACAAGGTTATTCACAACTTCCTTGTACCATGTGACAAGCTGTGACCAATCACAGCTCACTCAGTACTTCTCAATGAGTGCAAGAATGCACACAGAGAGAAAGAGAAATGATTGCTTTTACACCCATATAGGATGTAAAAGCAATTAGTGTAAAAAAAAAAAAAATCTTCATCACCCCCCACAAGTAGTACAGTGTCACCATGGTGACACTGTACTACTAGGGTGACAGTATTTAAAAAAAATAAATACAAATAAAAAATAATAATATAAAAAAAAATAAAAATGTAAAAAAATGTTTAAAAATTATAATTTTTGGTTATAAACTAATTTGGATTTTTTTTTTTTACTAAAAAGATAACAGAATAAATTGTGGCAAAGATTTATGATGAAATATTATTTATTTGAAAAATTTTATAAAAAAAACACTTTTTAAAAATTTTTTTGGACTTTTTCATTTACATAGCAAAAAAAATAAAAATCCCAGCGGTGAATAAATACCACCAAAATAAAGCTTTATCTGTCTCAAAAAAATGGTAAAAAATTAATTTGGGTACAGTGTTGCATGACCGCGCAATTGTCATTCAAAGTGTGATAGCGCTGAAAGCTGAAAATTGCCCTGGTCAGCAAGGGGGATAAAAGTGTCCGGTCTGGAAGTGGTTAAATCTCCATCATGGCATTGAGGTGGTAAGGAATTCTTCAAAAATGTGACCATAATATATTTTACAAAATGAGTTATGCAGATACGGATTTCCCAAAAAAAAAAAATAACTGGACAAACATTTTCTAAATCTCCATCATGGTATTGAGGTGGTAAAGAATTCATCAAAAATCGACCATAACTCATTTTGTAAAATATATTACGGTCGCATTTTTGAAGAATTCTTTACCACCTGAATGTTATGATGGAGATTTAGAAAATGTTTGTCCAGTTCTTTTTTTGTTTGCCAAAAAAATGGAAATCTGTATCTTCATAACTCATTTTGTAAAATATATTACGGTCACATTTTTGAAGAATTTCTTTAACACCTCAATGCTATGATGGAGCTATAGAAAATGTTTGTAAAGTTTTTTTTTCCCAAAAAATCTGTATCTTCTTAACTCATTTTGTAAAATATATTATGGTCGTATTTTTGAAGAATTTTTTACAACCTCAATGCAATGATGGAAATTCGTATCTTCGGAATATATTTTAAAAAATGAGTTGTGGATTTAAATTTTTGGGCAAGAACCGGACAAACATTTTCTAAATCTCCATCATTGCATTGAGGTTGTAAAAAATTCTTCAAAAATACGACCATAATATATTTTACAAAATGTGTTATGAAGATACGGATTTCCATTTTTTGGGCAAAAAAAAAAAAGAACTGGATGAATATTTTCTAAATCTCCATCATGGCATTGAGGTGGTAAGGAATTTTTTATAAATGAGACCATAATATATTTTACAAAATTAGTTATGGCGATACGGATTTCCATTTTGTGGGCAAAAAAAAAGAACTGGATAAACATTTTCAAAATCTCCATCATGGCATTGAGGCAGTAAAGAATTCTTAAAAAATGAGACCATAACTTCTTTCTTTCTTTCTTTCTTTCCCAAAAAATGGAAATCCGTATCTTCATAACACATTTTGTAAAATATATTACAGTCGCCTTTTTTGAACAATTCTTTACCGCATCAATGCCATGATGGAGATTAAAAAATGTTTGTCCCGTTCTTTTTTTTTTTACGAAGATATGGATTTCCATTTATTGGGAAAGAAAAAAAAAAAGAACTGTACAAACATTTTTTAAATCTCCATCATGGAATTCAGGTGGTAAGGAATTCTTCAAAAATGTGACCATAATATATTTTACAAAATGAGTTATGCAGATACGGATTTCCAAAAAAAAAAAAGAACTGGACAAACATTTTCTAAATCTCCATCATGGCATTGAGGCGGTAAAGAATTCTTCAAAAATTCAACCATAATATATTTTACAAAATGAGTTATGAAGATACGGATTTCCATTTTTTTGGAAAAAAAAAACTAAATAAACATTTTCTAAATCTCCATCATGGCAAAATGAGTTATGAAGATACGGATTTCCATGTTTTTGGCAAAAAAAAAAAAAAAAGAACCGGGCAAACATTTTCTAAATCTCCATCATGGCATTGAGGTGGTAAAGAATTCTTAAAAAATTCAACCATAATATATTTTACAAAATGGTTCTTCTTCCCATGGAGAGACAAAGAAATTCAAAAAGTTGACCGTCTGATTTCCTCGTTATTCTTTGTTCCTTTTGCAGTTCCAGATGTTCAAAAAAAAATTCATCTACACGCGGTCTGGGCTACGGACGCCCAAATATAAAAAAAATCTTTAAAATGACAATTTTTGATCTGTAGAGGATCTTCTTTTTTTTTTTTACTTGTAAAGTTGCAATTATCTGCTGAGTTCCCACCAAGTTCTAGAATTAGTTTCAAATTAGGTATAAAACATTTTCTTCGTCTTACCCTTCACAGCAAGAACCATGCTGCTTTTGCCAGTCCCGTGTTCACAGACATATGTGCCGCTGTCTTTGTTGGTCACGTTACATATGACCAACGTGTTCTCACATCCGGATCGGCTTATTTGATATTTTGAAGAACTGCGAACCACTTTCCCATCCTTATACCAGGAAACGGGCTCATTAGGTTTTGAGGTTTTGCAAGTCATTGTTGCACTTTCCCCCTGAGATACTTCCAAATTGGTGATGGAAGGTTTCTCTAGAATAACATTAAAATAAAACTTCAGAAATTTTTTTTTTAAGGCACCATTTTCTGGGGATGCACCAAATTCAAATTTTAGGAGACATCAGGGCACTCAATTTTTATTTTTGTATTTTAAAAATGTTATATAAATGATATATTTGCATTTTTACATAAGTCGTCTCTGGAAATTAAGCCTTTCATTAAATTAAAACTTCTGAATTTTTTTTTAAGGCAGAATTTTTAAGAATACACCAAATTCAAATTTTAGGAAACGTCAGGGCAATAAATCGTTATCCTAAAAAATATCTTAAATAACAAAAAACAAACCATTGTCAAAATGTATATTCAAAGTAAGTTATTTACAATAAGTCTTTACATCTTTTTCTGAAGTCATAAGATGTCTCTGGAATATTAAGCTTTAGATGTTTCATAGCTCCTGACAAAAAAATGTCCTTTGGACTAAATGGGTTGAAAAAAATTCTGGGATCTTAAAAATATTGGTAAGTAGCATAATCAAATTTGATACCGCAACTTTTTAAAAACATTTTTAAGTTATTTTGTAAATCTGGATATTTGTATACAACAGTTAGGTATATTAAATATTTAAAAAATTAGTTTAAAAGAAGTGATGTTTTCAAGCACAATTGGTGAAATTAGGTAATTTTCCATCAGAATTTAAACTTGTAGTTTTAACAATTTTTAAGTCATCTTATGACTCTGGATATTTGTAAACAACAGATAGCTGTATAATAATTTCAAAATAAAACTTCGGAATTTTTTTTAAGGCAGAATTTTTAAGAATGCACCAAATTCAAATTTTAGGAAACGTCAGGGCACTAAATCTTTATCCTAAAAAAATCTCTTAAATAACAAAAAAACCCACCATTGTTAAAATGTAAATTCAAAATAAGTTATTTACAATAAGTCTTTACTTTTTAAAAACATTTTAAGTTATTTTGTAAATCTGGATATTTGTATACAACAGTTAGGTATATTAAATATTTAAAAAATTAGTTTACAAGAAGTGATGTTTTCAAGCACAATTGGTGAAATTAGGTCATTTTCCATCAGAATTTAAACTTGTAATTTTAACAATTTTTAAGTCATCCTATGACTCTGGATATTTGCAAACAACAGTTAGCTGGATATAATTTCAAAATAAAACTTCAGAATTTTTTTTAAGGCGGAATTTTTAAGAATGCACCAAATTCAAATTTTATGAAACGTCAGGGCACTAAATCTTTATCCTAAAAAAAATCTTAAATAAAAAAAAATATTGCCAAAATGTAAATTCAAAATAAGATTTTGACAATAAGTCTTTACATCTTTTTTCTGAAGTCATAAGATGTCTCTGGAATATTAAGCTTTAGACGTTTCATAGCTCCTGGCAAAAAAATGTCCTTTAGACTAAATAAGTTGAAAACAAATCCTGGATCTTAAAAATATTGGTAAGTAGCGTAATCAAATTTGACACAGCAAGCTTTTAAAAACATTTTTAAGTCATTGTTGTAAATCTGGATATTTTGTATACAACAGTTAGATATATTAAATATTTATTTTCCATCAGAATTTAAACTTGTAATTTTAACAATTTTTAAGTCATCTTATGACTCTGGATATTTGTAAACAACAGTTAGCTGTATAATAATTTCAAAATAAAACTTCAGAATTTTTTTTTAATTCCGAATTTTTAAGAATGCACCAAATTCAAATTTTAGGAAGCGTCAGGGCACTAAATCTTTATCCTAAAAAAAATCTCTTAAATAACAAAAAAAAACACCATTGTTAAAATGTAAATTCAAAATAAGTTATTTACAATAAGTCTTTACTTTTTAAAAACATTTTTAAGTTATTTTGTAAATCTGGATATTTGTATACAACAGTTAGGTATATTAAATATTTAAAAAATTAGTTTACAAGAAGTGATGTTTTCAGGCACAATTGGTGAAATTAGGTAATTTTCCATCAGAATTTAAACTTGTAATTTTAACACTTTTTAAGTCATTTTATGACTCTGGATATTTGCAAACAACAGTTAGCTGGATATAATTTCAAAATAAAACTTCAGAATTTTTTTTAAGGCGGAATTTTTAAGAAGGCACCAAATTCAAATTTTATGAAACGTCAGGGCACTAAATCTTTATCCTAAAAGAATATCTTAAATAAGAAAAAAATATTGCCAAAATGTAAATTCAAAATAAGTTATTTACAATAAGTCTTTACATCTTTTTTCTGAAGTCATAAGATGTCTCTGGAATATTAAGCTTTAGACGTTTCATAGCTCCTGGCAAAAAAATGTCCTTTGGACTAAATAAGTTGAAAACAAATCCTGGATCTTAAAAATATTGGTAAGTAGCATAATCAAATTTGACACAGCAACTTTTTAAAAACATTTTTAAGATATCCTAAAAAAATCTCTTAAATAACAAAAAAAAAACACCATTGTTAAAATGTAAAATCAAAATAAGTTATTTTCAATAAGTCTTTACTTTTTAAAAACATTTTTAAGTTATTTTGTAAATCTGAATATTTTGTATACAACAGTTAGGTATATTAAATATTTAAAAAATCAGTTTACAATAAGTGATGTTTTCATGCACAATTGGTGATATTAGGTCATTTTTAATCAGAATTTAGACTTTTCTCACCCTCTAATAAATGGATTAAATTGGTGTAGGCCGTGCATTCCCCCCAACTGTTACCTTTCACTAATAGTTTTACGGACGTTTTTTGATCACCAGCTTCAAATGTGACCACGCCAGAATCCTTGACCCCCAGCTGGTTGAGCGCCAATGTGTGATAGCCCCCCGGGAGTGACTGAACGTCATTGACTTTGTTGGTGTGTAGCGGAGTTTGATCCAGGAACCAGAACACCTTCCCATGGTTTGCTGGTGAGATCCTACATTTAAAAGTGGCCGTTTCCCCTTCGTAGACTTCAACATCTTCCAGATCTTCTACTATGAGAACCTTGTGGCCTAGAATGAACACAGAAGATGAGAAACGGAGATCTGGAATAAGGCAAATCTGGGAGACTGATGGATACGGGGAAACTGGGCGCCCTTCAGAACTCTTCATTATTCTCACTGAAGAACTTTGATGTCCTCCTCAGTTGTTATGGGGGGGCGAGTACATACATAGTTACATAGTTAGTCTGGCTGAAAAAAGAACTTTGATGTCCTCCTCAGTTCTTATGGGGGGCGAGTACATACATAGTCTGGCTGAAAAAAGAACTTTGATGTGTTCCTCAGTTGTTACGGGGGGCGAGTACATAAATACTGTAGTTACATAGTTAGTCCGGCTGAAAAAAGAACTTTCATGTCCTCCTCAGTTGTACGGGGGGCGAGTACATACATATATTCAATAAATCACTCGGCAACTTATAACCTAAATAATTCTAATAGTGGATCACATATATGCAGCCCAGGAAAAAGTCACACTTTCACCCTTGCAAGCAAATACTAGTAATAAAGCCTTTTCCTTCACCTCAACTCAATAAAACAATCACACCAAAAATTATACAAATTAAAATAAAGTCCAAAAATTAATGTCCAAAAATTAGTGTCCAAAATTAATGTCCAAAAATTAGTGTCCAAAAATTAATTTATAGTCCACCAAAATATCTCAATCCTGTGTGTCCAACTTTATTATTCCAACATTCCGGACCACGTGATACCTCGAAAAAATAAAACTAATATAGTGTATTACCTTCAACACAGATATAGTAAATACTTATTTGTTTAAAAGGTATATACATTTATTTGAAGGTAATACACTATTTTAGTTTTATTTTTTCGAGGTATCACGTGGTCCGGAATGTTGGAATAATAAAGTTGGACACACAGGATTGAGATATTTTGGTGGACTATAAATTAATTTTTGGACATTAATTTTTGGACACTAATTTTTGGACATTAATTTAATTTGTATTATTTTTGGTGTGATTGTTTTATTGAGTTGAGGTGAAGGAAAAGGCTTTATTACGAGTACATACAGTGGGGCAAAAAAGTATTTAGTCCCCACCAATTGTCCAAGTTATCCCACTTGAAAAGATGAGAGAGGCCTGTAATTGGCATCATAGGTAGACCTCAACTATGAGAGACAAAATGAGAAGAAAAATCCAGACAATCACATTGGCTGATTTGGAAAGAATTTATTTGCAAATTATGGTGGAAAATAAGTATTTGGTCACCTACAAACAAGCAGGATTTCTGGCTCTCACAGACCTGTACCTTCTTCTTTAAGAGGCTCCTCTGTCCTGCACTCATTACCTGTATCAATGGCACCTGTTTGAACTTGTTATCAGTATAAAAGACACCTGTCCACAACCTCAAACAGTCACACTCCAAACTCCACTATGGTGAAGACCAAAGAGCTGTCGAAGGACACCAGAAACAAAATTGTAGACCTGCACCAGGCTGGGAAGACTGAATCTGCAATAGGCAAGCAGCTTGGTGTGAACAAATCAACTGTGGGAGCAATAATTAGAAAATGGTAGACATACAAGACCACTGATAATCTCCCTCAATCTTGGGCTCCACACAAGATCTCACCCCGTGGGGTCAAAATGATCACAAGAACGGTGAGAAAAAATCCCAGGACCACACGGGGGGACCTAGTGAATGACCTGCAGAGAGCTGCAACCAACGTAACAAAGGCTAAAATCAGTAACACACTACGCCGCCAGGGACTCAGATCCTGCAGTGCCAGACGTGTCCCCCTGCTTAAGCCAGTACATGTCCGGGCCCGTCTGAAGTTTGCTAGAGAGCATTTGGATGATCCAGAAGAGGATTGGGAGAATGTCATATGATCAGATGAAACCAAAATAGAACTGTTTGGTAGAAACACAACTCGTCGTGTTTGGAGGAGAGAGAATGCTGAGTTGCATCCAAAGAACGCCATACCTACTGTGAAGCATGGGGGTGGCAACATCATGCTTTGGGGTTGTTTCTCCGCAAAGGGACCAGGACGACTGATCCATGTACAGGACAGAATGAATGGGGCCATGTATCGTGAGATTTTGAGTGCAAACCTCCTTCCATCAGCAAGGGCATTGAAGATGAAACATGGCTGGGTCTTCCAACATGACAATGATCCCAAACATACCGCCCGGGCAACGAAGGGGTAGCTTTGTAAGAAGCATTTCAAGGTCCTGGAGTGGCCTAGCCAGTCTCCAGATCTCAACCCCATAGAAAACCTTTGGAGGGAGTTGAAAGTCCGTGTTGCCCAGCGACAGCCCCAAAACATCACTGCTCTAGAGGAGATCTGCATGGAGGATGGGCCAACATACCAGCAACAGTGTGTTGCAACCTTGTGAAGACTTACAGGAAACGTTTGACCTCTGTCATTGCCAACAAAGGATATATAACAATATATCTTTTCATATTCACCAAATACTTATTTTCCACCATAATTTGCAAATAAATTCTTTCCAACTCAGCCAATGTGATTGTCTGGATTTGTTTTCTCATTTTGTCTCTCATAGTTGAGGTCTACCTATGATGCCAATTACAGGCCTCTCTCATCTTTGTAAGTGGGAGAACTTGCACAATTGGTGGCTGACTAAATACTTTTTTGCCCCACTGTACATAGTTACATACAGTTGCAAGAAAAAGTATGTGATCCCCTTGGGATTACGTGGAGTTTTGCATGAATTGGGCATAAAATGTGCTCTGAACGTCATCTAAGTCACAACAATAGAAGAACACAGCCTGCTGAACATAATACTACACAAACATTAGCTGTTGCCATGGTTTAATTGCACATAACATGTAAACATTCACAGTGAAGGGAGGAAAAAGTATGTGAACCTTTGGACTTAATAACTGGTTGACCCTCCTTTGGCAGCAATAACCTCAACCAAACGTTTCCTGTAGTTGCAGATCAGACCTGCACAACGATCTGGAGTCATTTTGGACCACTCCTCTTCACAAAACTGTTTCAGTGTAGCAATATTCTTGGGATGTCTGGTGTGAATCGCTCTCTTAAGGTCATGCCACAGCATTTCAATCGGGTTGAGGTCAGGACTCTGACTGGGCCACTCCAGAAGGTGTATTCTGTGCTGTTGCAGCCATTGTTTTGTTGAATTACTTGTATGCTTTGGGTCATTGTCCTGTTGCATCACCCATCCTCTGTGGAGCTTCAGTTGGTGGACAGATGGTCGTACGTTTTCCTACAAAATGTCTTGATAAACTCTGGAATTCATTTTCCCATCAATGACAACAATCCGTCCAGGCCCTGAGGCAGCAAAGCAGCCCCAAACCATGATGCTCCCTCCGCCATGTTTCACAGTGGGGATGAGGTTTTGATGTTGGTGTGCTGTGCCTTTTTTTCTCCACACATAGTGTTGTGTGTTCTTCCCAAACAACTCAATCTTGGTTTCATCTGTCCACAGTATATTTTGCCAGTAGTGCTGTGGAACATCCAGGTGCTCTTTTGCAAACTTCAAATGTGCTGCAATATTCTTTTTGGACAGCAATGGCTTCCTCCGTGGTGTCCTCCCATGTACTCCATTCTTGTTTAATGTTTTCCTTATTGTAGATGTGTCAACAAAAATGTTAGCATGTGCCAGAGATTTCTGTAGGTCTTTAGGTGACACTCTGGGATTCTTCTTTACCTCATGCAGCATTCTGCGCTGTGCTCTTGCAGTCATTTTTACAGGATGACCACGCCTAGGGAGAGTAGCAACAGTGCTAAACTTTCTCCATTTGTAGACAGTCTGTCTTACCGTGGACACATGAACATCAAGGCTTTTGGAGATACTTTTGTAACCCTTTCCAGCTTCATGCAAGTCAACAATTGATCGTAGGTCTTCTGAGAGCTCTTTTCTGAGAGGCATGGTTCACATCAGACAGTGCTTCTTGAAACCAGTAAACCCAAAACAGGTGTGTGTGTTTTTTAAGGGCAGGACAGCTGTCAGCAACACATCCAATATCATCACACTGATTGGAGTCAAGGTTGGCTCACTCCTGGCTCCAATTAGCTCTGGGAGAAGTCATTAAGCTAGGGTCTCACATACTTTTTCCTCCCTGCACAGTGAATGTTTACATGTTATGTGCAATTAAACCGTGGCAACATCTAATGTTTGTGTAGTATTATGTTCAGCAGACTGTGTTCTTCTATTGATGTGACTTAGATGACGTTCAGGGCACATTTTATGCCCAATTCATGCAAAAATCCCAAGGGGTTCACATACTTTTTCTTGCAACTGTAGTTAATCTGGCTGAAAAAAGTACTTTGATGTCCTCCTCAGTTGTTACGGCGGGTGAGTACATACAGTTACATAGTTAGTCTGGCTGAAAACAGAAGGTTGATGTCCTCCTCAGTTGTTACGGAGGGGGGGGGCAAGTACATACATAGTTACATAGTTAGTCTGGCTAAAAAAAGACAAGAGTCCATCCAGTTCAACCATTAAAAAAAAAGTTACAATCCTACACCCACAGTTGATCCAGAGGAAGGAAAAAAAACCCAGCAAAGCATGATCCAATTTGCTCCTGCAGGGAAAAAATTTCTTCCTGATCCCCCGAGAGGCAATCGGATATTCCCTGGATCAACTTTCCCTATAAATGTTATATCCAGTTATATTCTGTGTATCCAAGAAAGAATCCAGGACTTTCCTACAGCAATCCACTGAGCTGGCCAGGACCATACCACATGGCGAGTACATAGACAAGACAAGACATTTACGGGACAATATGAATTTTTTAGTTGTTCTTCTAGTGCTAACAGGCAAATTAGTCGAATTGAAATCATGGGAAAAAGCAGATCTTGATCTATAGACTTTATGTGTGGGGGGCGATCGATCCCGGCCAAGGAAAGGGCCAAGGGGTGCAGTATGGGGGGGGGTGATCGATCCTGGCCAAGGAAAGGTCCAAGGGGTGCAGTATGGGGGGGGTGATTGATCCCGGCCAAGGAAAGGGCTAAGGGGTGCAGTATGGGGGGGGGAGGTGATCGATCCCGGCCAAGGAAAGGGCCAAGGGGTGCAGTATGGGGGGGGTGACCGATTTCGGCCAAGGAAAGGGCTAAGGGGTGTAGTATGGGGGGGTGATCGATTCCAGCCAAGGAAAGGGCCAAGGGGTGCAGTATGGGGGGGGTGATTGATCCTGGCCAAGGAAAGGTCCAAGGGATGCAGTATGGGGGGGAGGTGATCGATCCTGGCCAAGGAAAGGGCCAAGGGGTGCTGTATTGGGGGGGTGATCGATCCTGGCCAAGGAAAGGTCCAAGGGGTGCAGGATGGGGGGGGGGTGATCAATCCCGGCCGAGGAAAGGGCTAAGGGGTGCAGTATGAACACGTAAGGTGGAAAAGGTCCAACCTTGAAGGACGGAGTCAATCAAATGAGTAGGAAGAAGCTGCTCTTAGGTTTACTTTAGACATTCTAGAGCACAGGTGTCAAACATAAGGCCGAATCCAGCCCTCCAGGTCAATTCACGTGGCCCTTGCACCTTTCCTGCGGGTACCCCCTTGTCTCCGCCCCCACCTTGTCTCAGCAGTCGGCAGCAGAGAGGATAATAGAACTCTTCTGCCAAATCCTGCACCTCTCAGTGCAGCTGTAGCACCCCCTCATCTCCGCCTCCCCTGGTCTTAGCATTCAGGAGATTCTGGTAACTGACTTCACTCCTCCTCTGGTCCTCCTCCAGACCCTGTACTTTCTGCATTCCAGCTCTGCTCCCCAAAGGTGGTGCACAATGATGTTAGGCAGGCTGGGGGATTCTTGACATCTGATGTAATGTGGACATATAGTCTCACAAATACAACCGGCCCTTTGACGGCAACCATAGTCCTGATAAGGCCCGCCATGAAATGGAGTTTGACACCCCTGTTCTAGAGGGTTCTGCAGAGCTGGAAAGTCCTCATTGCCCATTCTCTTTTGTGTAGTTACTTTTGCACAGGTTAGTTGTCACGGCCTCCTGACAGGTAGGGGGCCATTGATGTTTTAAAAAACAGAAAGGTCATTTTGGTAAAAGGCGGCAAAGGGTGGTAATGGGCAGCAAAGGGCGGAAAAGAGCAGCAAAGGGCAGCAAAGGGTGGCAAAGGGCAGCAAATGGCAGAAAAAGGCGCCAAAGGGCAGCAAAGGGCAGAAAAAGGCGCCAAAGGGCAGCAAAGGGCAGCAAATGGCAGAAAAAGGCGGCAAAGGGCAGAAAAGGGCAGCAAAGGGCAGCAAATGGCAGAAAAAGACGGCAGAGGGCGGCAAAAGGCAGCAAAGGGTGGCAAAGGTTGGCAAAGGGCAGCAAAGGGTGGCATGATGGTATGGAGACCACTTATTCTGGTGGTTGCCGTGGTCCTCTTGGGGCTCAGTCCCCAGGACACTTCATGTGTATTAGTGATTGAAATATATTGATAGTGGCCAAAATTGTACTGTAAAATATAAAAAATATATTGGATTGTTAGTGTATTTAAATCCTCTTTCTAGTGGAAGAAATGTATATTTGAAATCTATTTTAAAAATATTCTTCCCAAATATATTGACATATATTTGAAATACTACAATTTTGGCCGTATTCAATATATTTCAATAATAAATTATTATATTTTGTAATATATAAAAAACACATTTCAACATGCAGTATATATATATATATATATATAAATATATTTTGAAATATATTGATAGTATATATATATTGATTGAAAATATAAAATATATATTGGCTTGTTAGTGTATTTAAATCTTCTAGTACAACTTATGCTCCCCCACATTAGAAAATAAAGTGGTGCACGCAGTTTGTTTGATACAAATTCAATAGTTTCAGCTGCTGTGGCATCACATGTCTTTGATACCACTGTTGTTAGGCCAGCCATACAAGGGTCGAAAATCGACCGATTTTTTTTGTCCAAAAATTGGACTTAAGAATAATCAGCCGATTTTCGCTCTGTTAGTGGGGTGAATGGAAGCGGCCGATTTTTGTGGTCCCTTCCCTTTTCGGTGATCGGGCATGTTGGAAAATTTGTGAAAAACGTGGTGGCACAGTGGCTTAGTGGTTAGCACTTCCGCCTGGCAGTACTCGGGTCGTTGGTTCGAATCCCGGGTACTCCGGTTTCCTCCCACAATCCAAAGACATGCTGGTAGGTTAATTGGATCCTGTTTAAATTGTCCCTAGTATGTGTATGTATGAATGTAAGTTAGGGACCTTAGATTGTACACCCCTTGAGGGTTAGGGACTGATGTGAATGTACAATATATATGTAAAGCTCTGTGTAAATTGACGGCGCTATATAAGTACCTGAAATAAATAGAAATAATAATAAAAACGACCGATTTTCGACTCCATGATGGTCAAATCATACGATCATTTTTCCCGAAAAGAATATGCGTATGAGCCGTGACCTGGGAGGAACAGAAGTTTGACCTGTTATATGGGTGAACTTCGAAATCATTGATGGCACCATGGGATTACCGAGCGAACTACGTTTCCAATTTTCGGATGAAAAATGGTCTGCATAAGTCGTTAACGATGGCGCATTATGACAATGTAGTCTTGGGGTAACCTACAAGTCTTACCAAAAAATGTCTCTTTTTTGCATGGCTGCAAAACTACGTCCAGGGAGGCTGTTATAAACCATGGGGCCCCATACAGCCAATCTGACAGGGCCCCCCTTAAAAAAGTTTACAATGCTTAAATACTGATCACTCATTGTGTTCATTCAGCAAAGAAAGGGGCTTGTAAATCATGTATTTACCGCACCTTTCCCACATTCTCCATCCTGAAGGATCCTATTGTGTGCTTGTAGGCTGCCGGTGGGAAGAAGAGGAGGGAAACGGGCAGCACTGCGGGGGTGGGGGGCCTGGAACAGATCCCCTGTATGGCTCCCTCTGCAGCAGCTGAAAGCCAGCGGTAGGGAGAGGAGAACAATCCGGCTTTCAGCTGCTGCAGAGAAAGCCATACATGAGATCGGTTCCAGTAACTGTCCCCCCCTCCTCACAGTGCCGATCACCCTCCCTGCCCACATCCGATTTACCCAACTACCAGGGCTCCCCTGCTGGCTTGGGCCCCACACAGGAGGATTGGTGATACCCCTTTTTCCACAGCCCTGACTATGCCTGGCTCAGACATCCTTGGGCATGTGCTGGAGAAGTGTCACTGACAGCCCCGGGTCCCGTTCTAATGATTGGGACCCAGGACTCCCGATTCCGGGTCACATGATCGCTGTGATAGCCTCTGATTGGTTATCATAGTGATCAGTCACTGTACAGCCCGGCCCCCCCTTGTTTTTTTTTATCTCTCTATGAATAGAGGAGAGAGATACATTGTATATGAACGGAGGAGAGAGATACATTGTATATGAACGGAGGAGAGAGATACATTGTATATGAATGGAGGAGAGAGATACATTGTATATGAACGGAGGACAGAGATACATTGTATATGAACGGAGGAGAGAGATACATTGTATATGAACGGAAGAGAGAGATACATTGTATATGAACGGAAGAGAGAGATACATTGTATATGAATGGAGGAGAGAGATACATTGTATATGAACGGAGGAGATAGATACATTGTATATGAACGGAAGAGAGAGATACATTGTATATGAATGGAGGAGAGAGATACATTGTATATGAACGGAGGAGATAGATACATTGTATATGAACGGAAGAGAGAGATACATTGTATATGAACGGAAGAGAGAGATACATTGTATATGAATGGAGGAAAGAGATACATTGTATATGAACGGAGGAGAGAGATACATTGTATATGAATGGAAGAAAGAGATACATTGTATATGAACGGAGGAGAGAGATACATTGTATATGAATGGAGGAGAGAGATACATTGTATATGAATGGAAGAAAGAGATACATTGTATATGAACGGAGGAGAGAGATACATTGTATATGAATGGAGGAGAGAGATACATTGTAACTCCTGGCATAGAGGGGGAAAAAAAGTATGTTAAAAATAAATAAATAAGTAAATAAATATTAAAAAAGAAAAGAAAAAATAAAGAAAAAATACCTAGATCAAGGTTTGATCTATTTCGGTGCCAGGGTAAGTGTTTGGGTCAAGGTCAGGGTCAAAGGATTTAAAAAAATTTTGGTATCGGTGTCAGTGTGTTTTAGGTAAAAAAAACAAAAAAAAACACAAAATTCGCACTATTGTTTCTGGGCTGTACTCCGGGTACAAACAACCAATAACATACACATATGTGGTATCGCTGCGATCTTCAAGAGCTGGAGAATTTATTTTGGGTTGTTCTTTGGTGGTAGGTTATGGTAGTAACAAGAAACACACAGCTAAATAATAAAAAAAATAAAATATATATATATATATATATATATTTTTTTTTTTAAACTATTTTGGGCCAGTTTTCTTTTGATAATAAAAAAAAAATCATGAGATATCCTTTACCATTTACCACCAAATGAAAGCCCAATTTGTCCTGAAAATAACGCGTTTTAATTCACCCGGATGTACAAAGCAGTTGATGATACGGACGGTTTTACTAACACATGTCAAGGTTGCAAAATTGTGCTTAGGCATTTAGATTTGTTTTCACATTAAATCAAAAATTCATGATTGAGCCCCTTTGGGATGAAAAATGTTGAGGGGGTTAAGCAAGGGTCTGGCAGAGAGCAATGTGCTGCAATTTTACTTTGTAAATACATCCCAAGGTACAATAAAGTTTTTTTGGATACAAACAAAAGGATCTCCAAGATACGGCCGTTTTTAACTTTGGAAACTACTAAGCAACTTATTCCCTCCCTTGTTATCTCTCGCCTTGACTATTGTAACTCCCTCCTCATTGGCCGACCTCATCGCAGGCTATCCCCTCTTTTATGAATGCTGCTGCCAGACTCATCCACCTTACTAATTGTTCCGTATCTGCCATCCCTCTCTGAAAATCCATCCACTGGCTTCCAATCAGTGTCCTCCACCCCTCTCTGCCAATCCCTCCACTGGCCTCCAATCATTGTCCTCCACCCCTCTCTGCCAATCCATCCACTGGCTTCCAATAATTGTCCTCCACCCCTCTCTGCCAATCCCTCCACTGGCTTCCAATCAGTGTCCTCCACCCCTCTCTGCCAATCCCTCCACTGGCTTCCAATCATTGTCGTCCACCCCTCTCTGCCAATCCATCCACTGGCTTCCAATCAGTGTCCTCCACCACTCTCTGCCAATCCCTCCACTGGCCTCCAATCATTGTCCTCCACCCCTCTCTGCCAATCCATCCACTGGCCTCCATTCAGTGTCCCCCACCCCTCTCTGCCAATCCCTCCACTGGCCTCCACTCAGTGTCCTCCACCCTCTCTGGCAATCCCTCCACTGGCCTCCAATCAGTGTCCTCCACCCTCTCTGCCAATCCCTCCACTGGCCTCCAATCAGTGTCCTGCACCCCTCTCTGCCAATCCCTCCACTGGCTTCCAATCAGTGTCCTCCACCCCTCTCTGCCAATCCCTCCACTGGCTTCCCATTGCCCAACGGATAAAATTCAAAACATTAACAATAACGTATAACGCCATTTACAACTCTGCCCCAAATTACATCACCAATCTTGTCTCCAAATATCACCCAAACCGTACTCTGCGCTCCTCACATGACCTCCTGCTCTCTAGCTCCCTCGTCTCCTCCTCCCATGCTCTAGCTCCCTTGTCTCCTCCTCCTATGCTTGTCTCCAGGACGTCTCCAGAGCTTCCCCCATCCTCTGGAACGCTCTACCCCAATATATCAGACTATCGCCTACTCTGCTCACTTTTAGGCGATCTCTGAAAACCTATCTCTTCAGGGAAGCCTATCCTGCCCTCAGCTAATAATGGAATCTTCTACTCTTCCAACCAGTCCATCCCCCACAGATACTACGTTTTGTACCCCTAGCCCCTTCCTCTTGGATTGTAAGCTCCTAGGATCAGGGCCCTCCTAACCCTCTTGTATTGCTGCTGTATTGTCTCCCGTTATATTGTAAAGCGTTGAGCAAACTGTTGGCGCCATAAATCCTGTATAATAATAATAAAAGAGCTTGTTTGACCTTGGCTCAGGCTACAACCTTTCGGCGGTTCTTGGAAAATACTGAAACAACTTCATTTTGTAAGCCTCCTGAACGTACTTTAGTTCCAATTTTACACAGCAAATGATGATGCTTCCTAAACGAATATTATGTCTAGGCGGTGGTTGCTAGTCATACCTTTCACAGTGAGGGAGGCCTTAGTCTGGGCGTCCCCAATGTCACATACGTAGGTGTCACCATCACTCTTCTCCAGGTCATTCACCGTCAGGCTGAGGACGAGGCCCTTTTGAGTCATCTCAAATTTCTTAGACGGCTTGAGTTCAGAGATGCCTTTCCTCCATTTTACGGAAGCAGCGTTTTTTTCGGTCTCGCAGATAAATACAGCTTCCTCCCCTTCCTCGGCCTTGACATCGGAGATCTCTTTGGTGAATTGATTGGCTTTTTCTGTTAAAGAGAAAATCAGGCTTAGCCAATGTCTGCTAAAAAACAGTGAATATTAACCCCTCGCCTACCGGGCACTTCCATCCCCTTCCTGCCCAGGCCAATTTTCCGCTTTCGGCACCGTCGCACTTTGAATGACAATTGCGCGGTCATACAACCCTGTACCCATATGAATTTTTTAGCATTTTGTTGAGACAGATAAAGCTTTATTTTGGGGGTATTTAATCACCTCTGGGTTTTTTTATTTTTTGCTAAACAAAAATACTGAAAATTGTGAAATTTTGTGCGCTAATGAGGCTGCAGTGATGGGCACTGATGAGGAGGCACTGGTAGGTGGCACTGATGGGCATTGACAGGCATCACTGATGGGCACTGAAAGGCAGCACTCATATATGGCACTGATAGGTGGCACTGACTGGCACTGATAGGTGGCACTGACTGGCACTGATAGGCGGCACTGACTGGCACTGTTATGTGGCACTGATAGGCAGCACTGACAGGCACTGATGCTCACTGATAGGCGGCACTGACTGGCACTGATAGGCGGCAGTGACTGGCATTGATAGGTGGCACTGACTGGCACTGATAGGCGGCAGTGACTGGCATTGATAGGTGGCACTGACTGGCACTGATAGGTGGCAGTGACTGGCATTGATAGGTGACACTGAAAGGCAGCTCAGATGGGCATTGATATGTGGCATTGATGGGCACTGACAGGTGGCACTGATGGGGCTACACTGATCATCAGGGCACACTGATCATCAGTGTCCTGATGATCAGTGTAGATGTCCCCTCTGAGGAATATCGATTACCGTCTCTCCTCTCCTCTGTCAGCGTGACAACTCGTGGGGAGAGAAATGCTGATAACCGGCATTTCTTATTTACATGCAATCAGCTGTGATTGGATGCAGCTGATCACATGACAGAGACGATGTCATCAGCTCTTTTCGCTGATCGGTGATCCGCTGTGTCCCTCCGATCGCCGCACTCACGAGTGGTTAGAGTGGGAGGACGTCATATGACATCCTCCCAGAACAAGAGAACCGCCTTGCGCCCGTCATTTCTGTATATGGCGGGCGGGAGGTGATTAAACAAAACTGTCCAATCATGAAAAAAAAAGGGAAAGCACCGAACCATAGAATTTGGTTAGCTGTTACCTCAAGTCTCTATAATCAAAAGATTTTTTGTTTTTCATAGGGTTTGAACTTCTAAAAATTTGAGAACGCCGCACGCCAGGGGCCATCTTGCTAGAGGGTGGAGGTTGGAGGCTGATTTTAATTGCGATTTGGAGTTCTGAGGCATATATCTGTACCTGCCCAAGAGTGACAGAGTTTCTGATTCGCCTTCACGACTATCTACACTTACCTGTGATCTGAATGGCAGCTTTGGTCTTGGAATCGGCCGTCTCACAGACGTATTCTCCGGCATCTTTGGATGATGCTTCATGGATAATCAACCTGGACTCTGTACCTTCTAGAACAATCTCATGCTTCTGGCTCCTCTTCACCACTTTGCCATCCTTGGTCCATTTCACGCTCGTCTCTTCTCTGGAAAACTCACACTTCAGGACAATGTCTTCTCCAGCAGTAACAGACTTGTCTTCAAGCGGCTTTGTGATAGCAGCTGGTTTTCCTGGAAGACACGGGAACGGGCGTTACTTGGAGGATGTTACTTGTAATATGTAACATGGTGGCTGGTTTACAAAAGGACTAAAGTCAGTTCACTTTGCAAGGGACCTTTCGCTTAACTCGCTTCACAAAATATGCCCAATCATGTGCAAGATAATGAAAAAACAGGATTTGCATTGCACATGATATGATGATGGAAGTCAACAGAGCTTCACCTCATGCAGTCTATTTGCCTTTAGTAAATCAACCCCAAAGACTATATCCCAAAGAAATGTTTTGGTAGGAGTAGGGCTTAAGGTTTTTTTCAGTCGCCCCCCTCTGTATTGTAGCTATTTACTGTTAGAGCCCATCCTGATCCAGCCATCCATCAGTATCCAGAGAGGGGAGTTCCTTAAAGCTGACACCTACACCCGTCCATCCCTTAAAGGGATCTCTGGTCAGCTGGATCCTGTACTTTCCCGTGAATCCCTGACAGCACCACCAGATCTAGAGGGAGGATCATCCTGAAGCAGGACCTTATCCAAATCCTAAATGGGGACCTCTACGCTTATATACAATGTGTATTTATGTTACGCATCTGGTGAGTGCGTAATTCTACAACACTTTTTGGAGCACCATTATTTGGATTCTACTATTATCTCTTACCCAGATCTGCAGAGACTGACACTTTATAATTTGGCATATTAACCTCCTCGGCGGTATGATTCTTTCCGATTTTTTGTGCTGAAAGCGGTACCATTTTTTTGCATGGAAATATGTAGTTTTTTATTGTAGGTTGTAATTTTTAGGAATCACTCACTGAAATCTATCCGAAAAAGAGTCTATTAAACATTCCGGATATGATAAAACTTGAAACACGAAATCATAAATTATAATTTAATAAATAATCATAAAAAATAATAATATAATAATAATAAATTTAATTCAATAATATAATCAAACCAAAAACACTGAAATTTGAAATACAGAGGCAAATTCGCACATCGCTGAGCAAAGTCGCAAAATCGTTTTCAGTGTCTGATGACGAATTTCCCCACAAATCATTATCACTCAATTCTGCAAGTGGTTCTGATTTACTATCACTGTTCTAAAACCGCTTTTGACGTAAAGGGACGCTTTTTGGCCGCCATGGACTTTTCTAAGTTTCCAGGCAGAAAGAACAGTCAAAATGCAGGCAGGGCGCCGGACAAAGGACTCGGGACACAATGTATGTGAAATGCAGTGAAAAAGCAAGGACAGCAAAAATGTCATTTTTTAAAAATTTCAAATTTCCCGCCGGTTCCGCCGCCCGTACGTTCCGATGTCACAGGAACCGGAACACGGAAGCCAGATGCCGGCATCCGCCGGAGGAGATGGACGGGGATGCTGCAGGGGACCCATCGTGGGAGCGAAGGACAAGGTAAGTGCTGCAGGGACCCCCAGAGAACGCTGCATGGTAAGACCGAGTGTAGCTCGGGGTTACCGTTCTTGGTATAGAAATTCTACCCCGAGCTACACTCGGGAATACCGCCAAGGAGGTTAATTAATTTATGGACATTTATCATTTTATATATGCTTTTAGCGCTGCACCTTGTTATTTGATATTTGTTTCAGTAGCGATTGACACCACAGTGTTTTCTTGGAGGGATTTTATACTGTAATGACTTACTTACCTTTGACAGTTAAGGAGGCCTTGGAAGTTAAGTTTCGGACAGTGAAGACCACATCACCGGCATCAGAGGCTCTCACCTCCTTGATGTTCAGTGAATACTTCCGACCCTTATTGGACACCTCGAACCTCCGGTCATTCTCCACCTCCAGCCCGTTCACTGTCCAGTAGCATTCATGTATACTCTCATGAGAAAGGACACATTCGAACGTACAGCTCTCTCCTTCTTTCGCCTCAGTGCTCTTTAGGCGTTTTGTGATTCCAATATTGAGTTCTGAGAAAATAAAAGTAAACCAGAGAGTGAAATTAAAATACCCATCTTCTTAAGCGCTGACTGGCAGTTAATAAAGGGGGTATACATGATGTAATGAACCGCCTGGCGGTACCTCTAGCAATCCACAGAATAGGGTTCCCCAGAGCGCGGAGTCTAAGTCCCAGTCTGCTTGTTCACCAGAGCCCCTGATGGTGGGGATGGACTTGGAGCCGACTGAGACCAGGTCGCGGCCCCTGAGTACACCTACCCGTGGTAGAGGGATCCGCCAGAGGTATCTGCACACTGAGAGCCTGATGTGAAGAGGCAGATGGGCCCAAGCAGGACGGATGGATGAGCAGAAGCGGGGTCAGACAGGCCGAGTCGGTAACCGTGGGGGCAGCGCAGTACAAGGCAGCAGGCAGAGAATGGTCGGGTCACACGCCGGGTCAGCAACAAGAGGTCAGAGCAAATTAGGGGCATCCAAGAGAGAGGTCAGGCAAGCCAGGAGTCAGGGCAGGAGAGTACAGCACGGTCAGGAACAATCCGGGTCAGCAACAATCAAATACCAATAACTACAGAAGCAGGAACACAGGAATGACCAAACGGCCAGTGTCAGCGCAGAGCGGATGTAAATACTGCGCCCTGCGCTGTCATTGGTGCCAGCCGCGCACCCGCGGCCCCGAGTGCGCATGCGTGAGTTCCGTCTCCGCCGCGGCCAGCCAGGACCTAGTGCCCGCACACCAGTGCGAGCCGACACACTGCGCCGAGCTGTACGTCGCGGCAGCTCCTGACACATGCACATCAGATATGGCTACAAGAAACTCCAATAAACAGAAAGAACCACTCACTGTATTAAGTGCCTTATATCCATTTATTCATCAGTCCAATGAAAAGGCCGATCCATTCGAGAAGCAAACACACCAACACATCTCACTCAGTAAGGAGCTTAATCCGAGGGACCCTACGACTAAGAACCTTGCATAGTGAAATGCGTTGGGGTGTTTGCATCTTGAATGGTTTGGTCTTTTTGTTGGATTGATAAATAAATGGTTTACGAGACATTTAATACAGTGAGCGGGGATCTCTCTTCTGTTGGAGTTGTTGTAGAGTCGATTCTAGGAGCCTGCAAATGTGAAGAACCTGCTCCTGTCATCAGTGAGAGGGGAGGATAAGAGCCTTTAGTGGAGTACTTATCCCTTCTTTAATGGCTACAAGAAAGCATCTGTAGAAATGACTTCCAGTCAGCAAAATAACCCAAAAAACGTTTAGTGTCCTTTTTTTCGAGAACTGAATCCTAGGCTGCCCAAAATGCACCAAATGGCCAAAATTTGTGAACACGTGACCATCACTCCTACGTTATGTCCAAAAGTATGTGACCCTCCCCTCCAAGAGATGGATTTCAAGTGTTTTCAGTGAAGGGTCCTGTTAACCCTACATCATACCAAGACATTTTAGACAATTGTGCACTTCCGACTTTGTGATAACAATTTGGGGAAGGCCCTTCTCTGTTCCAGCATGATTACACCCCTAAGTACAACACCAGCCCTGTAAAGACATTGCTTGACCAGTTTGGTGTGGAGGAACTCAAGTGGCCTGCACAGAACCCTGGCCTCATCCCTACTGAACTCCTTCAAAATGAGTTGGAACACTAATTGTTGACCAGGTCTTCTCATCCAAATCAGTACCTGACCTCAAAAATGCCATTTTGGCTTATTTATCCCATTGTGCATACCAGGCTTTTTTAGCTAGAATGCCATGGCACCCCGGGGTGCTTTCTGGGTTCTTCAGGGCTGCCTTGGCAAAATGCCAAAAAATAAATCACGTCTAACGTTGGGTGTTCTACATGTGTGGATGCCATTGCATTATGAAAACTATTATGTGGGGCGTTCCAAGTCAAAGAACAAATTTCAAGGAGCGGAAACTGCATTTATTTTTTCACATACTCCCCTGCTACATTTATACACTTTTCCCAGCGTTTAACTAATACGTAGAAAGGTTTGGCATAGAAAGATTTGTCAGTACGCCTGAATCATCCTAGGACAGCCTGCTTCACTTTGCCATTAGTGCTGAAATGCTGACCTCCAAGGAACTCCTTTGGGAGTCCAAACAGATGGAAGTCACTCGGAGCGCAGTCCAGGCTGTAAGGGGGATGTGGCAATGCCTCCCAGCCAAGCTGCTGTCATTTGCACGTAGTACAGTGAGCAGTATGAGCTTGTGAGTTGTCCTGGAGAAACAAGATGCCCTTAGTGATCAAACTAGGCCGTAGTGCAGACTTCAACTCTTCTGTGCCGGTCAAAAGCAGAAAGCTGCCTTGGTATCCAGCGTGCGCTCACTTTTTGAAAATGCAAATGTTCGTGAATAATTGTGCTCACTGTTCCCACAGAAAGATTAATCTCTTGTGTAATTCCACGACAGGTTATGCATCGATCATCAAGGATCAGGTGTTCCATGGACTGAATGTTCACAGGAATGACTGCTGTGGGCTGGGAACCACCATGGCTGGGATAGTCACTGATGGACGTATGCCCTTCTTTGAAACGTTTACACCATTCAAATGTCTAAATGCGGTTGAGCGTCTCATCACCGTACTGTGCTTGAAGTCTTCTGTAGATATCCGCAGGTTTTACGCCTTCGTTCACAAGAAACGTCATCACCACACGCTGTTCCATGCACGCACTAACACTGTTGTCTGCCGTCTTGATTAACGGCGCGACATGTGTGCCGCCTATCAGTAATTTGACACACTTACCACGTACTACATGCTAGCTTTCCTTTTTATACCTGTAAAATTAAATGTTACGGTTTGACTTGAAGACCCCTCATAGTTTAGGTCAGGGCTTAAAATTTCAAGTCCTGAGCTACTAGCCAGGCCTTAAGCGTTACTCGCCACCAACAAACACACACAGAGACATCTGTACACACACAGACATGTACATACACATACACACACACACACAGAAGCATGTACACGCACGCACAGAGACACATGTACACACACACATACAGACAGACACATGTATACACACACAGGCACGTACAGACACGCATACACACAGATACAAATGTAAATACACAGAAATACACAGGCACAGACACATGTACATACACACAGACACATGTACATACATACACAGACACATGTACACACATACACCCCACCTATAAAAAGTTGCAGTACTTCGTTGTTCACTCACAGAGCCGGGTACTGCACTCTAGGGGGAGGCAGAGAGCACAGAGCACACTTCTTGCTTTGCTTTCACTGCGCTCAGCTATTGAGCAGTCTGACGGCTCCCAGTGCCGATGACAGTTCCGGCCTGAGCTCCGAGCCTGCTCAGCAAGACGGCCCTGGGGGACACACTCGCCCCAACCATAATTTCCACTCGCCATTGGTAAGCAAGCGAGTGGAAATTTCAAGGCCTGGTTTAGGTTTTACATTTTAGAATGTAGTGCCTCGAGATTGTGCATAATTTTAAAGGCTGCTTTGACTGAAAAAAGATTGTGAAGCACTGGTGTAGACATCAAAAAGCCTACAAATTCTTCTGGATGCCACCATCTTGAATGTGATGTCAGGAAACCCAGAAGACACAGGCCTGTTACTCCAATGATACTCTATAGCAGCCTTTCTCAACCAGGGTGTCCAGGCACCCTGGGGTGCCTTGAGGATTCTTCAGGGGCGCCTTGGCAAAATGTCTAAAAATTGCCCAAAACTTGTATGCAAGCCAGCGGGTGGAACAAGACTGCCTTTTAGTTACGCAAAGCCACAGGTTTTCATTGTGCACCATTATGACCTTCTAGCTGCCAGCATCCTGACAACCAATGACATCATCAGTTGATAGGGAGGATGTCAGCTGCCTGCACAGCATCCTACTTTGATCCTCCCCTGCCCCTCTCCATCAGTGCTGCGGTCACATTAGCTCAGTGATGAGGGAGAAGAGAAACATGGGAATACTAGTCAGTACCAGTGTGCAAAAGTGTATTTGCTTTGGAAATATAAGTCACCTCTAATGTTGGGTGTCCTACATGTGGGGATGTTGCTGCGTTATATAAAACCATTAGAACAGTTTTTCACATGTTAGAATGGGGTGCCCTTTTAAAATTTTGGACAGTGTTGAGGCACCCCATTTTAGAATGGTGTGCCTCAAGACTGTCCATAATTTTAAAGGGTGCCTCAGGACTGTCCAGAATGTTAAAGGGTGCCTCAAGACTGTCCATAATTTTATAGGGTGCCTCAAGACTGTCCATAATTTTAAAGGGTGCCTCAAGACTGTCTATAATTTAGAGGGTGCCTTGACTGAAAAAAGGTTGAGAAACATTGCTCTATAGCAGTGGTTCTCAACCTTCCTAATGCCGCGACCCTTTAATACAGTTCCTCATGTTGTGGTGACCCCCAGCCATAAAATGATTTACCCAGTAATTATAATTCATGAAGTGCCGTTTTACCTCCAATACTGCTGCTTTCAACACAGCAGCTGCTTTCTACACAGTAGCTGCTCTTTACACATTGGAAATATGTGTTTTCCGATGGTCTTAGACGACCCCTGTGAAAGGGTCGTTTGACCTCCAAAGGGGTCCCTACCCACAAGTTGAGAACCACTGCTCTATAGTATTCCCTTTTCTTCCTCCCTCAGTCCCTCAACAGCTACACAAAAGTTTATGTAGGTAGGTGAAAGGGAGGTGTGGAGGAGCTTGGCCAGCACAGAGCGTAGACACTCACAAAAGAGGGGAGGGTCATGGCAGTTACGAGGAAGAAGGCAATGCTTAGAAAATTGTCTCCCCTGGAGAAATCAGTAAATCTAGCAAATTCAAAGGCACATTGCAAGTCAATAAAAAATAATTCTGGAAAGGAAAAACACTGCAAGTAACTATGTACATTGCTAGAATTTTCTTTCGATTTTATCTGCACTTTTTGGAGTTGGTGACAGGGACTCTTTAACAAACAAAATCCCTAAATTCACCTTTAGGCTTACATGTCCCTCTCCATAAAACTTTTTTTCTTTTTAGTTATTAATTATTTTAGGGGTTAAGTGTTAAACGTATGTTAAGTGTTTTAACACGTTCCCTAAAATGCCTATTTAACTTCACATAACTCTAGAAAAAGCTACTGTAAAGCCTTGTTCTTTATGCCATCCTTGTCCAGTCAGGGCCTGAACTGAGCAAAGCTAAAAGGGAGGGCCAGCATGACCGGGGCGTGCAGACGCGGCAGAGCATGTATTTGGGTGGGAGTATATGCAGGAGGTAAGGGGGTGGTTACTCACCTGATTGGAGTACGCAACCTTGAGGGGTGGTCTTGCCAGGATTAGGAGGGGGGTTGGGTCTTGTCGGAGGTCAGTCGGAGCTTGTGCCAGCATGGGGGTGGTTTCTCCCGCCCTCCCTCCCTGGAGCTGTTTCGTATTTTTGTTTTGCTTTTTTGGTTATGATTTGTTTTTTGTGTTTGTCCTGTTTGTTTTGTGTGGGTTCCTTGAGTTTGTTTCTTCTCCGGAATGGCATTTTGTGTCCCGAGGTGTTTGTCTGTTTGTTTTGTCATGGCAGCCTGCAGGGGTCGATGGGTCTTTGAAGGCGGTGCTGGAGTGACAATTTGGTGGATTACGGGTTTGGCCCATCGTAGGTATGGGTGTCCCTTCCCAATTACAAGGTCACGTTGGTAATGTAGGAGTTCATTGGCTGTATCTGGGAGTACGTAACTGTAGTATTGTCCCCGAGGCGGTGTAGTAGGGGCTGGGGGCCTTTTCATTCGGTGTCAGATACAGCTGAGTTTTTGATGTGAGTAACGGTGCCTTCGAAGACGTTGGACCCAGTTGGGATCATTACTGTCAGTTATTATTTGAGTGTACTGTATGAAGTGTTATGTTAAATAAATGGCTGCTATGGCCGGTTTTACACCAAAAAGAGAGTCGTGTGGTTATTTAGGTGGGGTAGGTTGAAGGGTGTTGGTGGTTTTTATGGATTAGGGGTAAGTATTAGCCTCGATATTCTGCATGTCCATCAGTCATGCCCTGGAAGTGACAGCTGAGAATCATCACACTCGTGTTAACAACTGATCACTGAAAGATGGTAGCACCAAAACCAGTGATCTGCATGGTTGTCAGTAGTGGGCACCATACTCTTTGTGTTGTTGAGGTTGATTAACAGATGACTAATTCAATCCAACCCAAGATGTGTTTTAAACGCTACCTTGCACTCCAACTTTGGACCTGGCCACGTCGGTTCCGATATCACAGACATAAAGTCCAGCATCGGACTTGTTCAGGTTGTGGATGATGAGAGAGACGGTCTTCCCGGCTTGTATCTGTTGGTATTTGTCTCCGTTCGGCAGGACCTGGTCATCCTTCTTCCACACTGGTGTGACGTTGGGTTTGGAGACTTCACATTTCAGCGTGATTGTTCCTCGCTCTTCACCCACTGAGTCATCCAGGGATTTCATGAACACGGCCGGCTTTTCTACAGAGGGCAAAGGAAACCAACCACCAAAAAAGCTCACAAACAGTTTAGAAAGAAATCATATAAAATGTGTCACATTGGGGGTTATTTACTAAAACTGGAGAGTGCAAAATTTAGTGCAGCTCTGCACAGGAACCAATCAGCTTCCAGGTTTTATGGCCATAGCTTAATTGAACAAGCTGAAGTTGGAAGCTGATTGGCTGCAATGTGCCCCAGATTCTGAGTGCCCCAGTTTTAGTATATCTCCCTAAACATAGTCAATGCTGCAAGTAAAGAAAAATAATAGTTGATCCTGCCAGAAATCCATTGCACATCTAATTTCTTGCTCGGGGGCGGACTAACCATTCGAGCACTCGGGCACTGCCCGAGGGCCCGGGGTCAGTAGGGGGCCCCATAAAATGCCCCTGGTACCTTTTATAGGCTTTTTTGGGTGTGTTTTGAGTGTGGGCAAGGACACAGGCTCCATAATCCCTAATTGCCTGGGGTCCCCATGAGTTGTCAGTCCGCCCCTGTTCCTGCTATAAACAGACAATGCTCCCTCAGCTGCCCCGAAATCCAAAACAGTGTGTTGTCAACCCTACCCTGCCGGCCTGCAGGGCCCCTCCCTGTAATAGAGATCAAAAGAGGAGCAGGGGTTCTGTAGTCCAATAGGGTAAAATTGGGCAGGGCTGACAACATTGCTTGAGATTTCAGCGCAGCACAGACGGCATTGTCAACACATTACAGGAAGTTAGCAGCCCACTGGATTTCTCACAGGATCAATTATTTTTATTTTTTTGTACTTGCAGCAATTTTTAGAAGACAACCCCCTCATTTAATGCAGAGGTGTACTGATCATGTTGTTTTTGATTCTTTATCTTTTTCAGACACTTGAAGCCCAAACACAACAATAAAATGTTTGTTTTTTTGGCTTTGATAGAGTGGAGAAGGATTAGATCCTCTGTCATGTCTTTGCTACTGTCTATGTCCCTATTTGGGAGATTTTCCCTTACTTCCTGCCATGACAGGAATCGATGGGAGGTCATTCCATGGGGGCAAAATTAAATTTTTAGTATTGCATGGAAGGGTTAGAACAGCAATGGGCAAACTACGGCCCGGCGGACCTTTTAATCCGGCCCGCGGAGCTAGGCTCCCGCTAGGCTCCTCTCACAGTCCGCCGTGTAGCATGAAAATCTGTCTCCTATGAGGATCTGTCCCCCTCGACGTATCTGCGCATGTGCCGGAGATCGCCGATCGGCTGCTAATGCCTGAAACTGGCACATGCGCAGATACGTCGAGGGGGACAGATCCTCATAGGAGACAGATTTTCATGCTACACCGGAACGGCGTGGGAACACGGCTAGAGGAACGCGCGGAGCAAAGGTAAGTGAATTGACACAGGGGGGACTTGGGGACTTAATATGGGGAATGAATTACTATAGGGGGGATGAATTACTATATGGGGGATGAATTACTATGGGGGATGAATTACTATAGGGGGGATGAATTACTATATGGGGGATGAATTACTATGGGGGATGAATTACTATATGGGGGATGAATTACTATGGGGGATGAATTACTATGGGGGATGAATTACTATATGGGGGATGAATTACTATGGGGGATGAATTACTATATGGGGGATTAATTACTATGGGGGATGAATTACTATATGGGGGATGAATTACTATGGGGGATGAATTACTATATGGGGGATTAATTACTATATGGGGGATGAATTACTATATGGGGGATGAATTACTATGGGGGATGAATTACTATATGGGGGATGAATTACTATATGGGGGATGAATTACTATATGGGGGATGAATTACTATGGGGGATGAATTACTATATGGGGGATTAATTACTATGGGGGATGAATTACTATATGGGGGATGAATTACTATGGGGGATGAATTACTATATGGGGGATGAATTACTATATGGGGGATGAATTACTATGGGGGATGAATTACTATGGGGGATGAATTACTATGGGGGATGAATTACTATGGGGGATGAATTACTATATGGGGGATTAATTACTATGCTTACTATGGGGGAATATTACTATACTTACTATGGATAACACATACACATCATTCGTCTACTCTTGGTCCGGCCCCCGGGTCCAATATATGAACCCATTGCGGCCCTCAAGTCAAAAAGTTTGCCCACCCCTGGGTTAGAACTTCTGACCATGTTTTATTGGGTCACAGGGACAGGAAATGAAGGAAATATCTCCAATGGGGTAAAAGATAGATATAAAATACAGAGATAGATTTTCCCACTGTACCAAAACTAACAAAAGAAACAAAAATTGGCTTGATTTGGGCTTTAAATGGCTGAAATTTTGATGAACTTCCCATAAATTCCTTTAAAAACATTGTCCACCCACCTTTTACTTTTAGCTCCGCGTTGAGTGAGAGTTTTGTGGTCTTTAAAGTCACGGTGCCGGAGTCCTGGGGGGCCACCTGCTTTAGGGTCAGTGTGTGGCAGGCTCCAATTTTCTTGATGTCGTTGTAGTTGTTTGTATACAGAAGGGTGTTGTTCAGGAACCATTCCACTTCTTCATCATCATGGGAAAGCTCACAGGAGAAGACCACGCTGCTCTCTTCTTCTACTTCCACATTGGCCAGTGGCTTCAGCACCTTCACATCACGCGCTATTGTGGAAAGAAATGGAGAGTGAAGACCCATTCAGACCTTGGTGTTCCGGTGTGATGTGGTAATGCACGTTGCATTAGGGCAGCCCATTTAAATGAATGGTTGAGCAAATTGGAAAACTGAAATCAGTGAAAAATAAAGGTGCTAATCCTACTATTAAAATGAATACCCACAATATTGTACGAGCAATTATAACCAAAACATGTTTTACAATTCAAAGTCTCAATAAATGTCCATTCTTTCAAATATTCCGTACGCTGCTTTTAGGGACTTTTTCAATATTATATTGCTTTCATTCCATCAATGTGCCCAAAACCAGTGATGTATCCAGTCGATCGCCTATTTCACCACATGTGGTAAGATTGAGTGACTTACCAGAAGTCTAAAAGTATAAGCATTTAATCCAACCCAAATTTGGGGAAGGCAGACATCACCAAGATCTTCTCCAGCTCTCTTCCTTAACAGTGGGATATGGCAATGTGATGTGTACACTCAAAAAAAAAAGATCGCTACCGTGGTTTAATATATTTATTAAAATTGCACTCACATATCATGTGCCACTGACGGCACTATCGTAAAGGCATGGGATGAATACAAAGCACTGCACCCCATCGCTCACTCTGTGTGAGCCGGCATGCATTCCAAAGGCTGGACCCAAACCACCGAAAGTGATGTGCGATGGGGACCGGAAGTGACAACAACATCTAGGCCTCAATGCCTTTCGTGGAAAGGCATCATCAGGAAGAAAATTGGAAAACTGAGCTTGACCCGTTGGGTTATCTCACTGGTTTTGCTATCTTAAAGTATTGATATTGATATAAATGATCTGGCAAGCATCCCAACATCCAAGGGGATCTCCACAGTCTTCTTGACTTGTCGTGTAACGTAACAAATATGGAATATGAAGCACCACACCACCGCTAAGATGGCCAGATAAAACTTTATTTCAATAAAAGTTACGAGGACAATCCAAAATGTAGCCAGTGCGTTTCAGGAATCCAAGAGCACCCCCTTCATAATGGCTTTATTGACAACAATGTGGTTGCCAAACCAGCTGCTGACAAGGCCTGTGCTGGCAATCACACTGGGAAAAAAAACATTAAAGGTCCAGTTCACTTCTGAAGCCTTGAACAGGAATCTGTTGGACCCCCAAAACATGGTGGCGCTTTTTGGATTTTCCCCCTGACTTTTATTAGAATAACTTTGTATCTGGACCTTTTAGCAATGGTGTGGGGCTGCAATTTAAATTTTTGTGACATTTAAATTAATGGGCTGGTAAAGCACCAAATTGCTCAAAAACACACCAAAAAATCATCCGTAAGAAACAATAGGGTAATACCGTGTGTTATGGTGCATTGTAATATATGTGTATTGGAGTTGCTTTACCCAAGTATGTTGGGGTGCCAAACTGGAATGGAATGACACCACAACTCATGTAACATGTGTTATGGTAACACGCACACTAACACATCACACTGCAGAAGAAAATATTTTTGTTCTTTTTATTTCTTTACTTGGTATCGCCTCAACTGCATACTCATTCGTTATTGCTGTTAACCAGGGGCGTCGATAAGGGGGGAGTCAGGGGGGTCTGAACCCCCCCAGAGGAGCGTTGCCAACCATCCCTGCAGCCCTCGAAATTTCCACTTGCCCGCAAGTGGAAATATGGTGGGATCGGCAAGCAGTGGCGAAACTAGGGGTGTGTGGGAGGGGTGGCGGTGTGGGTGGTGACAAGCAACTGGAAGCCACAGGAGGGAGAGGAGATGTGGCTTCCAGCTGCTTCATTGAAAGCCATACAATAGATCACTGCTTGTCACCACCCTCACCGCTGCACAGAACATACCTGATGGTTCAATTTTCTTTCTGTCTCACCCTCACCACCACTGTGTTCTTCTCACTGCCCAGCCCCTCCCTCCATCCTCTGCACCAATAGGAGAAGAGAGGAGACAGGCTATATTTGCTCTGCCTCCCCCTGTGCCCGCCCACATTCCAGTCCGTGCAGCTTCAGAAGAGGTGAGGGCAGGAAACTGAACACAGAGCAGCCGACAGCTTTGATGCATCTGGCTGAGTCATGGTGAGTCCAATCTACCTTCCTTCCACCCACCGCACCCTTCCTTCCACCCACCCCACCCTTCCCTCCACCCACATTTCCCTTCCTCCCTTCCTTCCACCCACGTACCCTCCCTTCCTTCCACCCCTTTCTTCCTCCATTCCTTCCACCCAGCCCTCCCTTCCTTCCTCTCACCCCTCCCTTCCTCCCTTCTTTCCACCCCTTCCTCCCTTCCACCCACCCTTCCTTCCACTCACCCCTCCCTTCCTTCCACCCACCCTGTGGGCAGGAAACTGAACACAGAGCAGCCGACAGCTCTGATGCATCTGACTGAGTTATGGTGAGTCCAATCTACCTTCCTTCCACCCACCGCACCCTTCCTTCCTTCAAGGGGGAGAAGTTGGTGGCAGAGTGGTAAAAGTGCAGCTCAGTTGCGAGCTGAAACCCCCCAGAAAAAAAAATTATCTACATCCCTGATGTTAACCACCCAAAGTGCAGACATTTGCTGAAAAAAGTGACTCCTTCGGGTTCATAGCTGGTCAAACCTCCTTTGGCAGCAATGACTTCAGGTAAGTGCTTTAGGTAGCTCTGGATCAGACATGCACAACATTGAGGAGGAATTTTTCACTTTCCTCCTACAAAACGGCTTCAGCTCAGACACATTTGTAGGATGTCTGATGTGAAAGGCTGTCTTGAAGTCATACCACCAGCATCTCTATGGGGTTAAGGACTGGGCCACTCCAAAATACATAAACTGCTGCAGAAAAACCAGTTAATTTCAAGGGGTTCACATACTATCTTTTGCAACTGTATACTATGTAAAAAAATAACCTTCAAGCATACCTTGTACATGAAGTGTTGCAGACGTTTCAGCAGTCCCAGCTTTGCAGGTGTACACACCAGCATCTTCAGGGGTCACCCTTACAATTTTCAGCTCTGCCAGGTTCTTCTCCTGCCTTAGTTTGTACCTCTCTGTTGGCTCAATGACTGTCTTCCCTCTGTACCATTCAACAAACTTTGGAGGAGGTTTGAATGCACAGGACAAGACGCACGTGTGACGCTCGCTGACGGTCTTGTCTTCAAGTTTTTGTGACACCTGCACAGGGATTTCTATAACAAATGCAGAGTAATTGTATTAGCAGTCCTACTTGGTTGACATAGCAGAACAAATCCTGGAAGGACATCTACAGGGTCATTCAACATTTAGATGTAAGAACCAATGATAATATGGATTATGAGTTTGTGCTGCCAAGAGCTCAGTGTCGGAGTCATTACTTTTCTCAACAATGTTTTTAGCCTCAAGGTAAGTTTGCTCCTAAAGGTGAGCCTGGCCCAGCATTAAAAACATTTTTAAGGTGAACACAGTGAAGTGTTGGTACTTTGAGGTGCTTACAAGTACACTATATATCCATAATATGTGGAAACCTAACCATCTCACCAATATGAGCTTGTGAGACATCCCATTCCAAAACCATCGCCATTACAATGGAGCCAGTCCCATTTGAAACTATAACATCCTCCACTCTCCTGGGAAGACTTTCCACAAGATTTTGGAGTGAGTCTGTGGGAATTGGGGTCCATTCATGAGGTCAGGTAGTGGTGTTGGAAGAGAAGACACTATCTGTGTTCCAATTCATCCCAAAGGCGTTGAATAAGAAAGAGGACAGGCCTGTGCAGAACACACCAAACTGGCTAAATTATGTCTTTATTGAGCTGGATTTGTAATCAAGGACACAGTCATGCTGGAACAGAAAAGGGTCTTCACCCACCAAACTGTTACCACAAGGCTGGAGTAGCCCAATTGTCTGCAATGTCTTTGTACACCATCTCACCATCAGCCTTCCAATTCCTACCAAAGCTGTTCAAAAGGGCCAAGGCCAGGACTTTGTGCAGGTCACTGGAGTTGTATGCCTCCCCGAGATAGCAGCACAGATGTTATCTTATATTTTAAGGTGTGTATGTTGGTGTGATGGTCAGGTGTTCGCAAACTTTTCACCATATGGTGTATGTCCTTTTGGGTTTTGGTCATAGTTGGACTTTATTGACTTCAGTTTGTAAACTGAGATCAAGTTACCTTTCACCACCAAATTTGCAGTGGATTTGGATTTTCCAATATGGAATTGAACTGCTCCGGTCATCTCTGGAGACGTTTTCCAAAAGTTGATACGATGGATGGTACCATCTTGCTCAATCGTTATGTCTTTTCCATCTTGCAGGACTTCACCACCCAGAATCCATTTTGCAGGCTTGACGGACACAATAGATGTCACGCACTCAAAGGTGGCTTTTTCAGGCTGTGTCACCTCCACGTCACTCAGTTCATTTACAATGTTGATAGATTGTTCTTTAAAAGAAAAGAAGCAAAAGTTATTCCTAGTCAAATTGAGAATGTCTAACCCAGGGGTGGGCAAACTTTTTGACTTGAGGGCCGCAATGCGTTCATATATTGGACCCGGGGGCCGGACCAAGAGTAAATGAATGATGTGTATGTGTGAATTAATATAAATTAAATTACCTTTGCTCCGCGCGTTCCTCTCGCCGTGTTCCCGCGCCGTTCCGGGTCTTCAGGGCGGACTGTGAGAGGAGCCTAGCTCCCCTCACGTTCGTCACGCTGCCCCGCCTACACACATCCTGACAGCCAATCACTGGCTATCAGGATGTGAGTGGCAGTGAGACTGGCCAATCATTGCATTTGAGCGCGCTGAATGATGCAAATGTTTGCCTGCCCTGGCTGTTTTTTTTTTGTATCACGCTCCGCGGGCCGGATTAAAAGGTCCGCCGGGCCGTAGTTTGCCCATTCCTGGTCTAACCCCTAAAATGCATGCAGGTAACACAGTCAACCCATCCAGAGTTTCTGTCTTTCCTCCCAGGATGGGTGTAGTAGCCACCTCATTGCTTAAACCTCATTCCCTGTCACATCACAAACAAAGGATTTCCCAGCACACTTACCAGCCAGCCTGCAAAACAACCGAATTGGCCCTGTCTAACAATTTGTTGTCTTGCAGACTGGCTGGTAAGTGTGCTGGATTGCTCAAGGCAATAGTCCTATTACAAGTTGGTAATGAATGATAAAGTGGCAGGAGGACCAGTTACTTGAAACTAGAGTCATAGAATGTTATACTGTCTCTCCATGAGTGTCACGGAAAACCTGCCCATAGTGCAGGTGAAGTTCCACGGCGCACAAATATGCGCATGCGCAGAGTCCTTACGAGCCAAACAGATGTGCAGGCACTTGGACATAGGCGCGCACACGTGCGTGCCGCATGCTCACTCGGGCCTGTCACTAATGCTGGCACCAAAGGGGCTATTTGAACTGGCTGCAGTAGTTGTCCCATTGCCGTATGGTCTTTTTCCTGCTCGTGTTCCCTGATTCCTGTGATTGTCTCCTGATACCGAACCAGCCTGTTCCTGATCTCTGCTTGATCACTACCTGCCCTGACCTCTAGCTTGCCTTGGATTATTCTTCTGCCTGCTCCTGTCTGATTGATCCTCCATTGCTGACCTGGCCTGTGACCTGACTACTCTTCCTCCTGCCGCTTTAAGCCTGATCTGCCTGACCGATACCGAACCCGACTCGTCTGACCCTGCATCCTCAGCACGCTGCTCTCGGGTATCCATCCATCCAGCACGGCTACATCAGAACCCTGCTCCCTGCCTACAACTGATCAGCTTATCAGCTATTACTGGACTGATCACAGGCACTCATACCCCACCATGCCCCTGTGACCGCTGTCCCACCATCAGCGGTCCTTGAGCCGGAGTTGTACGGGAGGTCTGCCTCTTTGCGTCAGGCTCACTATCCAGCTACATGACAATGAGGCTCCAAAGTCCATATCAATAGTGAAACAGATGTCAACAATTCCACATTCATAAAGCAGTTGGCATGTTAGTGGTGAAAAAGCAATCCAAATAGCAGAATAAATAATACAGTGCAGCGCTGAACCATAAATTATCATATAAATGGACTAAGAAAGAGTTTGTGGATATATAATAGTGGCATCCAAGTGAGCCAGCAAATCCGGATAGTAGTGCTCAGGATATTCAGTAAAATGCGCACTTACCAGATGCGCATAGGATATGCGGATAAATAAATCCACCTCTTGAAGAGGTATGGTGAGTAGGTCTTCCTTCTAGGGATGGGCAGCAAAGCAGTATATAGGTGAAGGTTAGGTCTCCAGAGGTCTCCTTTAAGGTAGATGGATCCTCCGTCCGTTTAAAGGGATTCCTTCCTTCTGGATAATGTGTCATTCATCTAAAGGCTTCTCCTGGCTCTGCAACTTAATAGCCTCCTGAGGAGGCTCAACACGCTGTGACGTCACGCCGGCGAAGGCACGAGCTGGTCCGGCGGCCATCTTTAAGAAGGGTCAGTTCACTGTCCTTTGCCTTTACTGTTTGTATATTTAATAAAGCTCATTTAAGAACATACTACACTATGGGCATCTTTTATTTGGCTTCTTCAAGAGGTGGATTTATTTATGCGCATATCCTATGCGCATCTGGTAAGTGCGCATTTTTACCGAATATCCTGAGCACTACTATCCGGATCTGCTGGCTCACTTGGATGACACTATTATATATCCACAAACTCTTTCTTAGTCCATTTATATGATAATTTATGGTTCAGCGATGCACTGTATTATTTATTCTGTTTTTGAAGGTTTTATTTGGTTGCCTTGAGGTGCTGGCCGCTGTATAGGGAAGCGCTCACTACTCATATTTTCTTTTATTTTAATCCAAATAGCAGGATTAGTGTCATGCAAAGCATAATGGTTCAATGACAGACCGCAGGCAATAAAGGCAGGAAGTAATCGTGGCATTCAGAAGCCGGCCAGCATAAATCAGACTGGCCTATAGGATATTGCGGGCTTATAGAGATGGTATATAGCGTACATTATATCAGTTCAGTGAACACTAAGGCTTATCCATTACATTGAAGTCTACCTGAGGAGTCCCTTGTGTGCAACAAAAGCAGCTATATCCAAGGATAGTTGCTCCGTCTCATCCACAGTCATAAAGAGTCTTGCCGCACTCGGGTACTCTCCAGGTTTCCCCTCTTCGACCAGTCTAGTTACCACGCTCTATTCCCGATGTTGGAGCTTAAACCTGCCTATCATCCTTACTCCTCATGGTCCACCACCATAGTATCTGGGCTTGGGGGCATGGAGGTATGACATCACGTGACACTCTGTGACGTCAACGAGTTTTGCTTATGTACAAGCGTAGCTTCGTCAGGACAACTTGCGGTCCGGTAATGCCCAAGGTAGTTCATATAGAGGCCCTGGGGCACATATATATCTTTTCATTCCTAGCTTTTCTCACTATAGATACCTATATGCGGCTAGTTGCCTGCGCCGGGACCCTGAGAAATATCTATAAGTAAAGACGTCCGGATGTTTATATGTTGACATTGTTTTTACGTTTTTTGTTTTGTGATTTATGGTTAGGGTATTGAGCACTGTGTGTTTTCAAGCACATGATCTGTAATTTTATTTTTTGATAATTATAATGTTTAATAATTTAATTAAAGAATTTTTTTTTTTACATAAGCCTAGTTTGCCTTTTCAGTAACTGCTTGCCCCACCAGGAGGCTTTACCTCATGGTTGGGGTGATTTTTCCTTCTCCACCCAGCCTGGTGTGTCAGTGGTTTTCGCTTTTCGTGGGCACAGGAACAATGGGACTCAACACATCAAGTGGTTCCTTCAGAGGTAGTGCTGCTTTGGATAGAGTAGGGAAGGCGTAAAACCCTTACTGGGTCATTTTTTTTCCATGTGTTTTACGGAGGTTTCCATTTATTTCCTGTCTTGGGAATGCAACAGGAAGTGGAAGGAAATTCCTTATTTTGTTCCAAAAATATATATCATCATTGGAAGATTTTCCCCTCACTTCTTTCTCTTATGACAACTCTAAAGTTTAAGATTTCCCTTTACTTTCTGTCCGGGAGACAATGCCCATCAGGAGGGTGCATGTAAGGGATTTCCAGTGAGACGAATTGCAAATAGAAATGCGCATGCGCATAGAAACGTCCGGAGAAGAGTGATCGGTTGTGCGCATGCACACTTAAATGCGCGATCGCGCACGGTGAAGATCGGCGCCAGACGGACTATTTAAAGGGTGTCTCTGCCCATGTTGAGTGCTGACTGGTCTTCAGCTCCCCCCGTGTTCTGCTTGTTTCTGTGTGATTCCCTTGTTGCTGACCCGGCTTGTTCCTGACCTGACTCTGATTACTCTCCTGCTTGATACTGGTTCCTGACTTCGGGTCTGCTACTGACTTTGGTTTGCTTCTGATTTGGTACCTCGCTGTCCGCCTGTTGATGACCCCGGCTATTCCTATGACACTGCTCCTGTCTCTCACCCTCGCTTCCTGCCTTGCTCTGGTGCACACCTGGCGATCTACCATACCAGCTCTGCATGCTACTACTGTGCCTGAATCGGAGGTTCATCAGTCTTCCAAGGTCATCATCTGCAAGAGCTGCAAACAACATCTACTGGCGCCCTTGTCCCCCTGGTCCCTAGACACCTTCTGTTCCACCTCCAGTTGGGTCAGGGCTAGTGACACAAGTGAGGCCGACCTCATCATTTCAGTCTCCTATCAGTGCATCTATCCAGCCGGGGCACAGATGGCAAATAAAAAGTCTGGCAGAGGGTCTAACCCTTCCACAAAACTAAAAATGAAATTTTGCCTTTACATGCAAAAGGTAAAACATTTCTTAAAGCAATCTGGAGGCAGAATAATGCTCAACTGCTAATAATTATTTTGTCTGATCCTCAGAAAATACCTCCTACTTTCAGGGCACAAACTGAAGACATAATTTAGGAATTACAAAGGCTTCTGAGAGACCTGCTACATGGCATTTCCCCCAGCCTCGCTGACCAGTCAGAGCAGTTGTACTACCAGGTTACCTTCAATCAGCAACTGGGCAGAGGTCTTATCATCCCCGGCGTCGCAGGTATAAGTGTCCTCATCCTGGAATTCCACCTCATTGATGATGAGTTTCCGGTACAGCCCCTGGCTGACAATCTCATATCGATTTCCTGGCTGAATCTGTTTGTCCTTCTTGAACCACCTGACCTCGGCATTGGCACGAGACACTTGGCACTCGAGGAATGCCCTATGCTTCTCTATGGCAATCTTGTCCCGCAGGGGTTTGGTGATTTTGACAGGAAGTTCTGCAATCATAAATGGACATGTTAGATGAAACAATGCAAGGAGCAAGAAGAATGAGTGAGATCCATATGTCCTAAAGCTTAACATCCTCAAAAAGATGAAAATGGCACCTGGTCTTCTCATTTTTTATAAGCTCTTTATTTCTTCTCTAGGTTAAATACATGTTAAAGACCAGGGGCGGACTGACAACTCATGGGGCCCCTGGGCACTAGGGGATCATGGGGCCCCTGTGTCCTTGCCCAAACTCAAAAAAGCCTATGAAAAAGGTACCAGGGGCATCTCATGGGGCCTCCTACTGACCCCGGGCCCTTGGGCAGTGCCCGAGTTTCCAAATGGTCAGTCCGCCCCCGTTAAAGACATAGTAGGGGTGCTAACATGTTTCGACCAATCTGGCCTTACTCATAGCTATGACTAAGGCCACATCGGCCAAAATTCGTTAGCACCTCTACTATACCTTGTATGTAAGCCGTAAAAGAGATAAAGGACATATAGAAGATTAGAAACCGGGTGCTATTTTTTTTCTTTTTGTTCGGATAATTGAGAGGCTTACAGGAGCCAGAACAAGCACCGGCATCCCTTTCTGATAAAAAATGGTATTTGGATTGAGGAGGTGCATTTTGTTCCTGTTGTATTGATGCTCTTCGATCCTTGTACAAGTGTATGAGCGACTCCCTAATTTATGGCTTTGGTAATATATACCACTTTTTGATGATAAGTGCAAATACTGAGAAACATCAATCTCACCCTAGGAGAGTTGAAGGAGTTAATCGTATTTCAGTCAGTTTCATGATTCCATCATTTAAAGGCTAATAAAGTGGCCATGTCAAGTAAAGCTTTGTTGGACGAGAAGTGGAGAGCGAGGGCAGCCAGGTGGGATTATGGGTAAGAAAAAGATCACAGAATCCCCATGTGCTTTGGAGAGGAGCAACACTGCACGAATGGAGGACGAGAACTAGTGGCCAAGCTTGTGAGCTTGTGAGAAGAAGAAGTATTACTAGAATTTTACAACTCCTGTTGAATCTCCCAAGGGACCCAGTCCACATAGCACATGGTCCCGTTAAAATGAGTCCAGTGGTTTTTAATTTACATTTTGGTTCTTTCAGTGTTTGTTGCAGCTCCATCCCAGGCTAAAGCCCAATTTATGAGTTTTCCTTTGGGAAAAGTATAGCCAGCAGTGTGGCCACCCCCCCCCCCCTCTTCTTTTTGTGGCTCTGTTGTTTATTTGTGAAACCCTGTGCTTCCTCTGCAATTTTCATTTTTAGGCTAAATTTAGATATGTGGTTGAGGGGGGCAGAAAAAAATGTGAAGCTAAGCTGAATTTTTGCCCCCTCCAGCTGCCCACCCTTAAGCTGCAATGGTTTACTCATATGCTGTAGTCGTGATACTCCACTTCGCTGTAGTGGCAAAAAGTATCAAGTGCACCCATTTAATCAAAAGGAAGTGCAGCAAATGCGTACAATGGAAAAATGCGGTTAAAACAGGTGGTGAGGAGGCGTCATAAGTTCAGTTTCAGGCTTCATTTGGATAAATATTATTTTGTAGATAAAGTAGAAGTCCAGTGGAATACTAACTTAACTATTCTAAGTCCTATACTAACTACCCTGTAGAGCAGTGGTCTCCAAACTGCGGCCCAGGGGCCAGATGCGGCCCTTTGCTGGCTTTTATCTGGCCCTTGGGGCACTATTTCATCCACTGATACCAACTGGGTATAATTCCCTCCACTTACACCAATGAAAGGGGGGCAAAACTCCTTCCAACAACACCAATGATGAGGAACAATTCCTCCCAGTGAAACAAATGATAGGGTCCAATGACATCAATGATGGGGCAGAGTTCCTCCCACTGACACCAAACAAAGGAGCATTATTTTTTTCCCCACTGACGTCGGGACCTTTTCTACTCCCACTGGCTGCAGTCCAACTCTTGTAAAGTCTGAAGGACAGTAAACTGGCCCTTTGTTTAGAAAGTTTGGAGACCCCTTCTGTAGAGGAAAGATGCTTATATTTACCTATTCTGGGGATGCTCCGGCCTGGTCACGAGGTTTCCCCAGCAGCTTTAGAGGAGAGGAGAGAACACAGACAAGGCCTGCAGTGCCTAGGTGCAGATGTCACCCATTGGCTTACTATGGGGCATCTGTTGTCGGCTGTCTCACCTTTACACTGAAGCCGGCACTGGGAGCAGATCACTTGACCAGATTGGAGTGCCCTCATAGTAGGTAAGTATAGTCATCTTTCCTCTACAGCAGGGGTAAGTCCGTGGGCCACATCTGGCCCGATAAGGCATTTTTACTGGACTGCGGCTAGAGTCTTTAAACTCACTGCAGGGACAGCTTCCCAGGTGAACTTATGTCGGGTTGCAAAACATGAGTTACATATTCACCCCTATCCTGGCAGGTCCTGCAACAACTCCTGGTGCCTCCATGTGTTGGCTGCTAGGTCTGCCAACATCAACCAGTGAAGTATTTCTGTGTAGACCAGCTGAAGCTCCGGGGTCTGGGAGGGGCAGAAAGTCTGCATTTAAGGTGCAGTGTAAAGGAGCACAGTACTAACATATGGAAAGATTGATGGGGAAAAAAAATGTGCAGGGTGGGAAGGACAAATGTGTGTGTGAGTGTGGGGGGGGGGGGATGAATCTGTTGAGGATACAGTTATGGAGGGGTTTGATGGCACACATGGGGACACAGTTGTGGAGGGTGATGGTTTTGATGACTCTTATGGGCACACAGTTGTGAGGGTGGAGGGGTGATGACTGTGATAGGGGCACAGTTGTATGTGGGGGGGATGGTCCTCATGAAGACACAGTTGTACATGAGGGCGGTGATGGCTCTGCTGGGGACATAGTTGTGGGGGGAAGGGGTGGCTCTGATGGGGACATAGTTGTGTGTGTGGGGGGGGGGGTGGCACTGATGGAGACACAGTTGTGGAATTGTGAGATGGCTCTGAGGATGACACACGTGTGTGTGGGGGCTCTGATAAAGTCACAAATATGTGGGAGGGTTCTGAGGTTCTGATGGAGACACAAATGTGCCGGGAGACTCTAATAGGTGATGAAGACCCAAATTTGTGGGGGGGCTATAACGGGGACACCAATTTGCAGGGAAACGCTAATGAGTGATGAGAACACAAATGTGTGGGGAGACTACGCTAGGAACACAGATGTAAGGTCCTAAGGCACACTGGAATTTTAACCTGCTGCACGAGGCTACAACATTTAGGTGTGAACGGAAGGTGCACTATCCAGCCCCACTGTCGGCAGCCTGGCAAATTTTATTCTACTCCGCTGCTGCAGATTTATTTATTTTTTTCGGTCCACGAGTACGTGTAAATTATACAAGGTGGACCTCAAACTGATGTTTGGAGACCTCTGTTCTACAGGATAGTTAGACTAGAGCTTAGAATGGGGGTGGGAGTAGGTTTAAGTATAGTTAGTATTTGACTGGATTTCCACTTCAACTTACAACTTTCCATTACAACTTCCCACCCGGCCTATTGCAAAATGGCGGCTGTGCGGGACTTTGGACATCATATGACATCCAGTCCTGCTGTCGATACAGTGTGATCACTGTGACCAATCAGAGCAGATCACAGGACAATTGTAACCAATAAATGGCTTTGATTCATGCCACTCTTTGTGGCGGTTCATGCCACTCATTCGATTCATGCCACTCATTGAAAATGGCGACCATATGGGACTTTGGTAGTCCCGGGTGGACATCATATGATGTCCTCCCGTAACGTGCCTCGCGCATGGTGTGTGGCTGTGCTGTGGGCGTAATCTGTCATTGGATGTGTCCTGGCACAGGCGATGACAGATTGATGTACTGGCCTGCTGACGGTAACCTCTGATCTGCTGTGATCAATCACGGCAGATCACAGGATAATTGTAACCAATGAATTTCTTTGATTCATGCCACTCATTGTGTACAACCATGTTGCTAGCTGTGATTGGCCGCAGTGATCGCATGGTACAGACATGGCCAATCACAGCCCACCTATGCCATGTGATTAGCTGTGGCCAATCTCAGCTAATCACAACAATACATACTGAATGAATCTATTTAATTCAGTAAAAAATGCTTGCTGATAGCAGTAAATCCCCCCCCCCACACACACACACACACACACACACACACTTTTCATCATCTTTTTCTCTTCTTTACTTTCTTTTCCCTTTCACTGCTGCAAGTACAACGGGACTTCTGGCTTCTAGGCAATCTACCAGACCCTACACAGCTTAAAGTGGTTCTAAAGGCTTCAGGTTTTTTACCTTCATGCATTCTAAGCATTAAGGTAAAAAACCTGTGTGCAGCAGCCCCCCCCCCCCCCCCAATCCTTACCTGAGTCTCCTCTAATCCAGCGATGTTCACAGTCTCGGCTCTATGGAGACTTTCCCTCCTCATTGGCTGAGACAGCAGCAGGTGCCCATTGGCTCTCACTGCTGTCAATTACAGCCAGTGAGCCAATGAGGAGAGAGCAGGGGTGGGTCCAGGCTGCGGCTCTATGTGTCTTATGGATGCATAGAGCAGCGGCTCGAGAGTGAGCACGTAGTAGTGACCCCAGTGCAAGCAGCTTACCCTTAAGGCACTCCTGGAGAGCGCTGGCGGGGGGACACAAAAAGAAGAGGATCGTGGCTGCTCTGTGCAAAACCACTACTCAGAGCAGGTAAGTATGACATTTTTGTTTTGTTTTAAAAAAAAAAAAAAAAAGAAGCTCTAGTATCACTTTAATACCGGCCTATACTCTTGTATATTCTGCAGATTTGTTTTATTTTGAATACATTCTTACTCGTTTGAATGAGACTTTGTATAACTGTTTTGTCCCCGTGCGTGGACAACTTTGTGCTCATTATAACTTGAAAATCAAATAAACATTACTGTAAAGAAAAAAAGAGGAAAACATTTAATAATTTAAAAAAAAATTATAAAAATGTTATGTATGTTTTTTTCTCATAGTGTCCCTGATCACCTCCACACCAGTCATTTTCACCAAAGAGATTTAGCAGAATACATTTTGGGCTAAATTTATGAAGAACAATTATTTCGTTTTTTCAAAAAAAAATTTTTTTTTAAGCAAAAAAAAAAACAAGATCAGCTATGAGGAAAGATTAGAGGAACTGACTTTATTCTCTCTTGAGAAGAGGAGATTAAGGGGGGATATGATCTCCATGTATAACACATAAGGGGGGATATGATCTCCATGTATAATACATAAGGGGGGATATGATCTCCATGTATAATACATAAGGGGGGATATGATCTCCATGTATAATACATAAGGGGGATATGATCTCCATGTATAATACATAAGGGGGATATGATCACCATGTATAATACATAAGGGGGGGATATGATCTCCATGTATAATACATAAGGGGGATATGATCTCCATGTATAATACATAAGGGGGGGATATGATCTCCATGTATAATACATAAGGGGGATATGATCTCCATGTATAATACATAAGGGGGGATATGATCTCCATGTATAATACATAAGGGGGGATATGATCTCCATGTATAATACATAAGGGGGGATATGATCTCCATGTATAATACATAAGGGGGGATATGATCTCCATGTATAATACATAAGGGGGTGATATGATCTCCATGTGTAATACATAAGGGGGGATATGATCTCCATGTATAATATATAAGGGGGGATATGATCTCCATGTATAATACATAAGGGGGGATATGATCTCCATGTATAATACATAAGGGGGGATATGATCACCATGTATAAATACATAAGGGGGGGGATATGATCTCCATGTGTAATACATAAGGGGGGATATGATCTCCATGTGTAATACATAAGGGGGATATGATCTCCATGTATAATACATAAGGGGGGATATGATCTCCATGTATAATACATAAGGGGGGATATGATCTCCATGTATAATACATAAGGGGGGATATGATCTCCATATATAATACATACGGGGGATATGATCACCATGTATAAATACATAAGGGGGGATATGATCTCCATGTATAATACATAAGGGGGGATATGATCTCCATGTATAATACATAAGGGGGGATATGATCTCCATGTATAATACATAAGGGGGGATATGATCTCCATGTATAATACATAAGGGGGGATATGATCTCCATGTATAATACATAAGGGGGTGATATGATCTCCATGTGTAATACATAAGGGGGGGGGATATGATCTCCATGTATAATATATAAGGGGGGATATGATCTCCATGTATAATATATAAGGGGGGATATGATCTCCACGTATAATACATAAGGGGGGATGTGATCTCCATGTACAATACATAAGGGGGGATGTTATCTCCATGTATAATACATAAGGGGGGGATATGATCTCCATGTATAATACATAAGGGGGGGATATGATCACCATGTATAATACATAAGGGGGGATATGATCTCCATGTATAATACATAAGGGGGGATATGATCTCCATGTATAATACATAAGGGGGGATATGATCTCCATGTATAATACATAAGGGGGGATATGATCACCATGTATAATACATAAGGGGGGATATGATCTCCATGTATAATACATAAGGGGGGATATGATCTCCATGTATAATATATAAGGGGGGATATGATCTCCATGTATAATACATAAGGGGGGGATATGATCTCCATGTATAAATACATCAGTGGTTCATATAGTGAACTCGGTGCAGTTATTACCCCTCCTGAGGTCATCACAGAGGACAAGGGGGCGCTCTTTACATCTGGAGGAAAATAAATGTAATCTCCTAACACGGAAAGGTTTCTTCACAGTGAGAGCTGTGAGAATGTGGAATAGACTCCCTCAAGAGTTGGTTGTGGCCAGCTCAGTGGATTGCTGTAGGAAAGTCCTGGATTCTTTCTTGGATACACAGAATATAACTGGATATAACATTTATAGGTAAGGTTGATCCAGGGAATATCCGATTGCCTCTCGGGGGATCAGGAAGGACTTTTCTCCCAGCAGGAGCAAATTGGATTATGCTTTGCTGGTTTTTTTTTTCCTTCCTCTGGATCAACTGTAGGTGTAGGATTATAACTTGGTTGAACTGGATGGACTTTTGTCTTTTTTTTAGCCAGACTAACTATGTAATTAAATACCACTAAAAGAAAGTTCTATTTGCGTGAAAAAAAATTACAAAAAATGTAATATGGGTTCAGTGTTACATGACTGAGTAAAAGTGTGACAGCTGAAATTTGGCCTGGGCAGGAAGGGGGTGAGAGTGCCCGGGATTGATGAGGTTAAAAGAAGGGCGTAGGCAGTTTTGCTTTGACTGCATGTATATAGACATTACCCTGGTGAACTTTCTATAACTTTCATCTTTAGAACTTGTAATCCAGTAAAGAAATCTCTTTTTACAACTTTTGTTTGTGTTAATTCTTTCTCCCTTGAAGATCTCTGTATCTGTAGATCAAGTGTTAGTTTTATCTGCTTGCCTAGAGATCAGCTAAGATTGGCTTTTGTGATGACGCTTCCAAACAATTCTGTCCTCACCTTTAATAAGCAGATTAGCTTGAGATTCCGCATTTTCTGCCACAAATTTAATTTCTCCAGCATCCTCAGACTGAACGCTTTTGAAGTTCAAAGAATACGTCCTTCCTGGAATCGAAAGTATCTTTATCAGAATAAGAAACAAATGAAACTGGGACAACAAAACCGATTATCATATAAAGAGAGGTAAGATTGTGTGTAGAATACTTATCATATTTACTGAATTTTATCAGAAACAAAAGAGGATCTGGAGCCTCAATGTGTGGAGTTGTACCTTTATCTGTACATTGTATCCCTCATTACTGGCAGTATGGTGTAATACAGCCATAAATGCCACCAAGAATTGATATCATTGTTCTTAGGTGCTTTTTTTTTCAGTTTAATTTAAATTTTTTTGTAGGCTATTTATTATTTGTTAACAAATTATTTTCACAAACAAACATTAAATAAAGGGTACGCTCTACGCTGCTAATGTATAGCTTGCTGAGCATTTACAGGGATTAGCTGCATGCTTGTTGGCAGCCTCTGTAAACTGACTAATGAAGACAGGTCTCACCCTCAGCTAGCAGAAAAAGAGTTGTGGCACTTAGCTGGGTACATAATTTGATCTCTTATTCATAGCACAGGAGAAGAAAGGACATGAAAGGAAAATAAAATAATAGAAATAAAAAGAAGGTAAAATAAAAAATGGAAAGGAAGGGTCAGGAATAGAAAGAAGAGGCTGAAAAGAGAAGGATGAGAGAGGACAGGACAGGACAGGAAAGGCAAGGCAAGGAAAAAGGAAAGGTTAAGGGAAAGAAAAGGGAAAAGGAAGGGATGGGAAAGAATGGGAAAGGATGGGAAAGGAAGGAAAGGAAAGGAAGGGAAAGAAAAGGAAGATGGAAAAAGAAAGGAAAATACATGAAAAGATAGAGGGCCAAGTAGAGAATGCAAAAAAAAGCAAAAGGGAAGGAATTTAAAAGAAAAAGAAAAGTGAAGAAAACTAAAAGAAAGGAAAGACAGTGAAAAGAAAAAAGGAAAGGGAAAGGAAAATAAATTAAAAGGAAAGATGCCTGAGTAGAGGAAAAGAATGGTAAAAAAAAAAAAAAAAAAGGGAAGAAATTTAAAAGAAAAGGGGAAGGAATAGGAAAGGAAAGAAAAGAAAGGATAGGAAAGGATGGGAAAGGGAAGGAAAGGAAAGGAAAGGAAAAGAAAAGAAAGGAAAGGGAAGATGGAAAAAGAAAGGAAAATACATGAAAAAATAGAGGGCCAAGCAGAGAATGCAAAAAAAAAAAAAAAAGCAAAAGCAAAAGGGAAGGAATTTAAAAGAAAAAGGAAAGTGAAGAAAACTAAAAGAAAGGAAAGACGGTGAAAAGAAAAAAAGGAAAGGGAAAGGAAAGATGCCTGAGTAGAGGAAAAGAATGGCAAAAAAAAACAAAAAGGGAAGAAATTTAAAAGAAAAGGGGAAGGAATAGGAAAGGAAAGGATGGGAAAGGAAATGAAAGGACGGGAAGGGAAAGAAATGGAAAGGATGGGAAAGGGAAGGAAAGGAAAAGTAAGGAAAGGAAGGGAAAAGAAAGGAAAGGAAGGGAAATGAAAGGAAGGGAAAGGAAAGGAAATGAAAGGACGGGAAAGGAAAGAAATGGAAAGGATGGGAAAGGAAGGGAAAGGAAAGGATGGGAAAGGAAAAGAAAGGAAAGGAAAGGAAAGGAAGGGAAAGGAAAGGAAGGGAAAGGAAAGGATGGGAAAGGAAAGGATAGGAAAGGAAAGGAAAGGATGGGAAAGGAAATTAAAGGACGGAAAAGGAAAGAAATGGAAAGGATGGGAAAGGGAAGGAAAGGAAGGGAAAGGAAAGGATGGGAAAGGAAAAGAAAGGAAAGGAAGGGAAAGGAAAGGAAAGGAAGGGAAAGGAAAGGATAGGAAAGGAAAGGAAAAGGAAAGAATAGGAAAGGACAGGAAAGGAAAGGAAGGGAAAGGAAAGGATGGGAAAGGAAAGGATAGGATAGGAAAGGAAAGGAAAGGATAGGAAAGAAAAGGAAAGGAAAGAATGGGAAAGGAAAGGAAAAAGAAAGTAAAACAAGTTGAAAAAAGGAAAGCATAGAAAGTAAGGTGAGAGTAAATAAAAGGGGATGAGAGGAAGAAAAGGGAAGGAAGCTAAGGAATGTAAAATATTTAGAGCACTCACAGACTAAAGATGAAGTTTACATCAGAGTATAACCCCAGGCAAAAATGTATTTTAGTTTTGGATGAAATATGAAAAGATAAGAAACTTTCAAACGTTTGGGTTCCTCTTCCCACTCTGCCCAAACTTAAAAAATCAACAGGTTCTGCACTGGAGCTATGCTGAGTGGCCAGTATTCAAAAATATTCTTCTTTACAGTAATGTAAGCCACAGAATTACCCTGCATCCTGGTACAAGGGGCAAAATGCCAGCGTTTTCCATAAACATCATTGCAATAAATTCAATAAATCTGCAAGAAAAGGAATTACTTCTCCTTGTCTCCAGGAGACAGGTGCTCTTTAAACGAATACCAAAACCTTCCACACTTACCTTCCTGACGCATCTTAACATTCTCTCCCGCCCTCAGCTTGACGCCATTTTTGTACCACTGAATCTGGACATCATCATGAGAGATCTGACAGAGGAACGAGGCTGATCCCTTCTCCTCCACCTCCACATCCACTAATGGCTTAATGAAATGGATTTCCCGAGCTATGGTTCAGATGAGGAAGGGTGATGATGGATGAATGAATGATATAAAGCAATTCACAAGGCAACAGTAACTTGTGGAAATTATACGTTTCAGACAAGATAATGTTCAGTTTGAAGTGATCCTGGGCTAACTGAAACTGAGAATATGATGGAAAAAATAATGTACATAAGAAGAAATTGCTTTCAGTGAAAACCCCAATGCCAAAACAATCATTAGATCCAGAGATACAAGTAGATGAAACTAGACCATTCGAGCTGATTGTGCCCCTGTGTACAAAGCCAGCTCCATAAAGACATGTTTTGACCAGTTTGGTGCAGTACACTGGAGTTCCTCCACATCTAACTGGTCAAACCATGTCTTTATGGGGCTGGCTTTGTACACAGGGGCATAGTAACGCAAAAACAGAAAAGGGCCCAAATCATAACCCATATGTACTTCTTGGACATCCCATTCCGAAACCATGGCCAATAATATGGAGTTAACCCCCTTTTCCGCACTTCAGGGAAGGCTTTTCACAAGGTTTTAGAGGGTGCCAATGGGAATTTGTGGCCATTGGTGAGGTCAAGTACTGATGGATGAGAAGACCTAGCTAAACTGACACTCTAGTTTGTATCAAAGGTGTTCAGTAAGGTTAAGGTCAAGCCTCTGTTCCGAACACTCAAGCTCCTCCACACTAAACTGGTCAAACCATGTCTTTATGGGGCTGGCTTTGTACACAGGGGCATAGTAATGCTAAAACAGAAAAGGGCCTTTCCCAAATCATAACCCATATGTAGTTCTTGGACATCCCATTCCAAAACCATGGCCAATAATATGGAGTTAACCCCCTTTTCTGCTCTTCAGGGAAGGCTTTTCACAAGGTTTTAGAGGGTGCCAATGGGAATTTGTGGCCATTGGTGAGGTCAGGTACTGATGGATGAGAAGACCTGGCTAAACTAGCACTCCAGCTTGTATCAAAGGTGTTCAGTATGGTTAAGGTCAAGCCTCTGTTCCGAACACTCAAGCTCCTCCACACTAAACTGGTCAAACCACGTCTTTATGGGGCTGGCTTTGTACACAGGGGCACAGTCATGCTGGAACAGAAAAGGGCCTTACCCAAACTATTACCATAGGAATGGAAGAGCACAATTGTCTACATGTCTTTGCATCAACAGTACTCTTCAATGGGAACACCTGAACTTCATCATTTGGAGGGGTTTCCATAGGTAGGTCAATAAATGTTTGGCCATATAGTGTAGTAAGGGTAGAGATACGTGCTGCAAAGCACAACTGTTGCTGTACAGTTGTACTTGGCCCCATCCTCTACCACCTTCTTAGCTTCCCTATGGCCTCAGGCACCAATTGGAAAACTCAGGGGTAGGAATGAGCTGGGTAAAGTAGAACCTTTTACCAGACAAGGCAAGATTTGCACATAAATATAGAAAGCTGTATCTCTGATTCTACACTAGTGTACAAAATTGTGGATACACCTTCTGATTTTGTCAGTTTTGGTTGATATCTTTACTTACTCCCTTGTTTTTGAACTGCCAACAAAGAAAGAAAAGAGTTGAATGAACCAAGGAACATCAAAATTCGACAACAGAAGATTGGAAAAAAATTATTTGGAGTGATGAAACACAAATTTCTATTTTCAGAAGTGTTCGATACGTGCGAAGAAGGTCAGGCGAAGAATGCCTTCCTGAGTGCATGACAGCAACAATGAAACACCCTCAAAGCGGCATGATATGGAGCTGCATGTCTTGGTATGGTGTTGGACGAATGCAGGTTATTGATGGCATTATTAATGCAGAGCGATACATCAAAGAGGTCCAGGAACCAAAATTGATCCCATCAATAAGCGACTTATCGGAAAAAGGCACAGAATTTACTTTTCAACAGGATGGAGCTCCATGCCATACAGCTCATAAATGCCTTAAACGGTTCAATGACAAGAAAATTCCTCTGCTTCCCTGGCCTGGAAATAGCCCTGACTTGAATCCCATCAAAAATCTGTGGTCTAGATTGGAATGCATGGTCTCGAGCAAAAATTCAAGCAACAAGCGAGGACTCATTGAAGCTAGCCTCAATGAGTCCTCGCTTGTTGCTTGGATTCTTGCTCGAGACCATGTAATAATCAATTCCTGGCATCATATGGTACATTTCCAGCCAAAATTGAACTTATTAAAAGATTTTTTTGTTAAGGCATTAATGTACTATATTAAATTTTACTTGCGCTATGACATTTTTAGAGATTTTTATATAAAAAGTACTTTAAACTGCAAAAGTTTGTAAAAATGTAAGGTGTATCCACAATTTTGGCCACAAGTGTATGTATCTCTGGACCTACTGGTCATTTTGACATGTGGATTTCACTGGTGGTGACTACTGGTTACATATTTCCTCCTGATTCCATCACCCAGGTATCGGTTTACTTTAATTTTGTTTATTAAAGTCAAAGAGAACTATCAACTTTCATGCAAGTTTGTCTTTATATGAACTTGTCCTGAGAGTTCTAAATGTCCATTTTATAAAATGTAATTGATAAAACTACAATTATACAGTACATAGTCATTGTTTTTTTTTTATTTACCTTTAAAGATAATATAGATACATTTCAAATGTTCCTTCAGATGGCTAACTTTCTATGTATTGATCACAATGCGGAATGTTTAGTAATGCCTCTCTAGGACACCGTCGGCAGTCATTGGTGAGCTTCCTGTAGCCTAAAATGTCTGCCCTTAGCATGCAGGCAAATGTAAATACAATGTCAATTTTCTAACATTTTTCAGAGATACAGGACTATATACTGTACATAAGGATATCTTTATATAGGTTTATCTTCAAATGGGAAGGCGGCGCAGTGGCTAAATAGTTAGCGTTTCTGCCTGGCAGTACTCGGGTCGTCGGTTCGAATCCCAACCACAGCACCACCTTCCTGGAGTTTGCATGTTCTCCCTGTGCCTGTGTGGGTTTCCTCCGGGTCTCCGGTTTCCTCCCACACTCCAAAGACATGCTGGTAGGTGAATTGGCTCCTGTCTAAATTGTCCTTAGTATGTGTATGTATGAATGTGAGTTAGGGACCTTAGATTGTACGCCCCTTGAGGGTTAGGGACTGATGTGAATGTACAATATATATGTAAAGTGCTGCGTAAATTGACAACGATATATAAGTTACTGAAATAATGAAGATAATATTGTTTGAATTACTGGTAGAGTGGGTATAGAACAGAATCACCCCCCTTTAAAATAATCACATTTTGTTGCTCTGCAGCCTGACATGAAGACAGACACCATTTTTGTTTCATCCAGCTGTATTTATACAGTGCAACATCCAAGTAAAAGATTTAACACCAATATGTCAGAAAAAGAATTAAAAAAAAATCAAAAACAGAATCACTGAGTTGAAAAAAGGATCACCAACCCGCCCCACCCCCCAGTCCTCATGCACACGGGACGTTTTTACAGCGGCTTTTTTTGGCTTTTGACGTTTTTTTTCTACAGCCAGTAAACCGCCCAGCATTTTCTCCTATGTTGTAAAAACCACTCCTTCTCTCTCAGTTATCTAAATCCCAATGACTCAGTGTAATTCCTTCCACCACAGAAAGGCAAGTACAGTGATAATAAGCCACATAAATATTAACAAAAAGGAAAAAAACAATAATTATATAAACAAATAAAAAAAAATGTTTTTATTTTTTTTTGTTAATATATATGTACAGTGGGGCCAAAAAGTATTTAGTCAGCCACCAATTGTACAAGTTCTCCCACTTACAAAGATGAGAAAGGCTTGTAATTGGCATCATAGGGAGACCTCAACTATGAGAGACAAAATGAGAAAACAAATCCAGACAATCACATTGGCTGATCTGGAAAGAATTTATTTGCAAATTATGGTGGAAAATAAATATTTGGTCACCTACAAACAAGCAAGATTTCTGGCTCTCACAGACCTGTACCTTCTTCTTTAAGAGGCTCCTCTGTCCTGCACTCATTACCTGTATCAATGGCACCTGTTTGAACTTGTTATCAGTATAAAAGACACCTGTCCACAACCTCAAACAGTCACACTCCAAACTCCACTATGGTGAAGACCGAAGAGCTGTCCAAGGACACGAGAAACAAAATTGTAGACCTACACCAGGCTGGTCTACAATTGTCTGGATTTGTTTTCTCATTTTGTCTCTCATAGTTGAGGTCTCCCTATGATGCCAATTACAGGCCTCTCTCATCTTTTTAAGTGGGAGAACTTGCACAATTGGTGGCTGACTAAATACTTTTTTGCCCCACTGTATATATATAATTTTTTTTTTACGTTAATATTTATGTAGTTTATTATCACTGTTTATGTTATCCTATGTTTCCATGCAATCAACGTTTTTTTGGCTGGGACGTTTTTTGGCTGGAAAAAAAATCAAGGACTAGTGGGCATCTAGAGGAATTGTTTAGCTGTAGAAATGCTCTAGCGCTGAAAAATGCAGCAGAACCGCTAAATACGGCAAAACGCCAATGCAAAAACACTAAAAAAAGCTGAAAAACTCACGTGACTTTACACAGCTAATGTTACCAGCGTTATCAAAACGTCCCCTGTGCGTGAGGGCTAAAAAAGACTTGTAAATTCAATCAGGTGTAGCCAATCATCTTCTCAATGGCACACAAAGCCAATTGACAAGTCAGGAGGGGAGAGGTGTGATTTTTTTTCCAACTCAGTGATTCTGTTTTTGATTTTTTTTTTTTTCTGACAGGTTGGTGTTATATCTTTTACTTGGATGCAGGGGTGGACTGACAACTCATGGGGCCCCCGGGCAATAGGGGATCATGGGTCCCCTGTGTCCTTGCCCAAACTTAAAAAAGCCTATGAAAAAGGTACCAGGGGCATCTCATGTGGCCCCCTACTGACCTCGGGCCCTCAGGCAGTGCCCGAGTTTCCAAATGGTCAGTCCGCCCCTGCTTGGATGTTATAAGTTGCTGGATAAAGCAAAAATGGTGTCTGTCTTCATTTCAGGATGCAAAGCAACAAAATGTGATTATTTTAAGGCTCCGGTCACACCCATGCAGTTTGCTTTTTGTCTGTTTTGCAGTACTTTTTGCGGTTGATTTTGCGTTTTGCGTTTTATTCAGCCATTTTTTTTTCAAGTGGAATTTTTTTTTTTTGCTGGGCAAATAAAAAAATGCAAAACGCAGCAAAAATGGACTACCATGCATTTCAGCAGATTCTCCATTGAACTCTATCGTAGCAAAAATGCTCCTTTTTGCTTTTAAAAAAGTCCCTGACCCTTTCCAAAAACGCAGCAGCTCAAAAAAGCATGTGAACGTGTTCCATAGGAAACCATGTTAAATGGGCTTTAGTGCATTTCTCCAAAAAGCACTAAAAAACGCATTGGTGTGAACGGAGCGTCCTAGATTGTAAGCTCCCAGGATCAGGGCCCTCCTATCCCTCTTGTATTGAACTGTATTGTTGCTGTATTATCTCCCATTATATTGTAAAGTGCTGAGCAAACTGTTGGCGCCATAAATCCTCTATAATAATAATACACTATATTCCTGACCCCTGCAAAGTATTCACCATGTTATCTCTTAGATTGTAAGCTCCCAGGATCAGGGCCCTCCTATCCCTCTTGTATTGAACTGTATTGTTGCTGTATTGTCTCCCTTTATATTGTAAAGTGCTGAGCAAACTGTTGGCGCCATAAATCCTGTATAATAATAATAATAAAGGAGAGCGGGTGATTCTTTTGAATACCCATTGTAGTTTAAAGCTGAAGTTTAGTCTGCCTTCCATGGTTTCTCCATCCCTCCCATCAACATCAAGTAATATTTTTACATAAATCCTTTCCATTCTCCTGAAACACTTAATTTTAGACCCACTGATATCATCGGTGGGTCTCTATACCATCCCTTCTCAACCAGGGTCCCAAGGAACTCTAGAGTTCCTCCAGAGGTTTCAAGGGGTTCCTTGGGCAGTAAGCTATTTCTAACTCTCAGATAAGTTCCCATTGACCACAATGATCTTTCTCACTATCTGTAAGTAGGGAATTCTTCCTATTGACCTCAAATGGAAGGACCTTTCTGACCATCTCACCAACGTACAGTTGTAGATACAGTAATTGTTAGCACGGGTTCCCTGAGACTGGAAAGTTATTTCAAGGGTTCCTCCATATTAAAAATGTTACGAAAGGCTGTTCCAGGCAGATCATGGCTAGTGGCAGGGGCCAGCAGGGTTCTGTACATAGCTTCTTAAAAATCACAGCACCCCGCTTGAGTACTCTACTCAAGAGCCCACAGCCCCGATGCAAACAGTGGGAGGAGTTATGTAAATATCACAAGGCCTTGATGGTCAGTCTGGAGAAGTGGATGTTCCTAGGCAGGCTGAATTTACATACAGACCGCCCTAGGTAACGCCCACATGTGATGCTGAGCCTTCATGATTAAAGGAACTGAAATCGAATGAATGAAAAGGGAGGGGCCAGGAACAGTTAGGCAGGGGAGGAAAGAACTTAAAGCGGAGCTCCACCCAAAAGGGGAAGTTCCACTTAAAGGACTGCTCCCCATTAAGGATTGGCACCTTTGGTGGGGGGGGAGCGGGTACCCAAATTTGACAGTTACCCGCTCCCATTTCTGGTCCAATCGCCTAGGTGATCGGAAAATAAAGGTGTCCTCCCCCCCTCCCTCCCTGTAGTCTTTTAGGACACGTGACAGGTCCCAGAAGACTACAGGACCATTCCTGAAGCGCAACGCTACTCGCGCATGCGCAGTGGGTACCCGGATGTGAAGCCGCAAGCTATCACAGCTGGGTGCCCACACTGAAGATGCCGGCCTCCTGGAATACAGGACTGCCAGAGAAACGGGCTGCAGGGGACACACCACGGGACCCGACAGGTGAATGGAACTCCACTTTAATGATGCTGGACATCTTCCAACCAGGAAATGGGGCGGAGCTCTCTCTGACTTGCTGCAGCTTCTAATGCACATTGTAAGAAGCTCACAGTGTGCAGTGAAATCAGAGGAAGCCGTTTCAGTCCAGGAGAGGAGCCAGTACACCTGTACAAGACTGGAGGGGAGGCCAGATTTAACACAAGACCCATTTATACCATTTTTGCTGCATAAATAATGAAAGATCTCACAATTTACTGTCAGAAAAGAGAAATCAGGGTGGGTGGTTAGTGATGTCATGGCGGATGGTGTTATTCACACACTCCATACTATAGATCACCATCTCCGACCTACCTTTCACGGTCAGGCTGGCGGATGTCTTGTCGTCTCCGCCATCGCAGACGTAGGTGCCCTTGTCGGCAAACTCGCACTTGTGGATGGTGAGGTTTCTCTTTTTGCCTTGGGAGATAATGGTGACCTTTTTGCTGGGTCGTAATTCGGATCCATCCTGAGAAGACCAAGAAATATATGAATGGCTTCCTGATACCGCCAAGGTTCCATAGTTAGTCATGTCAAAAAATGACAAACGTCCTTCAGGCTAAAGAGACGTCATCGCCAGCTTAGAAAATCTGCAGTTAAAAGCACGGCTACATTGTAAAGTACAAAGGCTTACTTGTAGTATTTTCCTTTTCATACATTTTTGTTTTACTTTGCACGCAATTTGCAAACTACCAATTGCAACTAATCAGAGAAGCAAAGGGGAATGTCACATCCAAGATGGCGGCACCCAGAAGCAGTCTCGGGCTTTTGGGGGTCAAGGGAGAAATTTACAGATAAATACCATGCCAAAAAATACCTTGAATGGACATATTTAATGGGAAGATTGTTGAAATGAACGGTCTGGCAGCAGTAATCCATTTATTTAAATATTTAATTATACAGAAATTCTGTATCCTCAGATCTCAAATTCAATTTCCTTAAATGGAAAAAAAAGCTCCTTCTAGATCCCCAGACACGACAGGACAATCCCCAGACAACACTCAATCAACGCACACTGTTATCTCTGTTATTACTAATAGCCGTTATATTTTGAGCATTTAGGACCTTTTCCGAAGCCACCAACTTAGACGGTTGAAAGCTGTTCCTGGGAAGGACTATTCCACACTTTTAGAGTTCTTACCGAAAATAAGTTTTTCCGTATGTAGGAAGGTTAAACTTCGTTCCCTCCAATCATGAGGACTTCAACTAGAACAGTCACTGTTTTAATAGTCTAAGCCAATGTTTCTCAACCTTTTTTCAGTCAAGGCACCCTTTAAAATTATAGACAGTCCTGAGGCACCCTTTAAAATTATGGACAGTCCTGAGGCACCCTTTACAATTATGGACAGTCTTGAGGCACCCTTTAAAATTATGGACAGTCTTGAGGCACCCTTTAAAATTATGGACAGTCTTGAGGCACCCTTTAAAATTATGGACAGTCTTGAGGCACCCTTTAAAATTATGGACAGTCTTGAGGCACCCTTTAAAATTATGGACAGTCTTGAGGCACCCTTTAAAATTATGGACAGTCTTGAGGCACCCTTTAAAATTATGGACAGTCTTGAAGCACCCTTTAAAACTATGGACAGTCCTGAGTCACCCTTTAAAATTATGGACAGTCTTGAGGCACCCTTTAAAATTATGGACAGTCCTGAGGCACCCTTTAAAATTATGGACAGTCCTGAGGCACCCTTTAAAATTATGGACAGTCTTGAGGCACCCTTTAAAATTATGGACAGTCCTGAGGCACCCTTTAAAATTATGGACAGTCTTGAGGCACCCTTTAAAATTATGGACAGTCCTGAGTCACCCTTTAAAATTATGGACAGTTCCGAGGCACCCTTTAAAAATATGGACAGTCCTGAGGCACCCTTTAAAATTATGGACAGTCTTGAGGCACCCTTTAAAATTATGGACAGTTCCGAGGCACCCTTTAAAAATATGGACAGTCCCGAGGCACCCTTTAAAATTATGGACAGTCTCGAGGCACCCCATTCTAAAATGTGAACAACTATTCTAATGGTTTTATATAATGCAGCAACATCCACACATGTAGGACACCCAACATTAGACGTGATTTTTTTCTGGCAAAGCAAATACACTTTTGCACACTGGTACTGGCTAGTAATCATTGTTTCTCCTCTCCCTCAGTTTTTCTCCATCACTGAGCTAATGTGACCCCAGCACTGATGGAGAGGGACGGGGAGGATCAAAACTAGGATGCTGTGCAGGCAGCTGACATCCTCCATATCAACTGATGATGTCATTGGTTGTCAGGACTACTGTGGCTAGAAGGTCATAATGGTGCACAGTGAAAACCTGTGGCTTTGTGTAACTAAAAGGCCGGCTTGTTCCACCCGCTGGCTTGTATACAAGTTTTGGGCAATTTTTAGACATTTTACCAAGGCACCCCTGAAGAATCCTCAAGGCACCCTGGTTGAGAAAGGCTGGTCTAAGCCACGTGCATGCATTTAGAAGCAGTTAGAGGTGGAAGGATGTACGAAATTGAGGGTTTTCATTTCACTGAAATTTTAGCAGAATTCAGGAGATTTCAGTGAAATTTCTCCATTTTAGCTGAATGCACTGGAGTCAGAGAGGAACGATCTTGGTGGTTTCAAGGGTTCAACCGGCTTTACATTCGTTTTGAGGGTTATGGAAGCTCCATTAAACTATCAGCTTTTCTCAATAGTGGATAAAGTCCACACTATACTGTAATTATATTGATTCCCTACATTGGTGGCCAGTGTGAAGAATGCCCCTTACATTGGGGGTCAGTGGGAAGAATTCCGCTTACATTTGTGGTTAGTGGGAAGAATGCCTCTTATATTGGTGGTCATTGAGAAGCATGTCCCCTACATTGGTGGTCGGTAGGAAGAATGCTCCTTACATTGGTGGCCAGGGGGAAAAATGCCCCTTACATTGGTAGTCATTGAGAAGAGCACCCTTACATTGATTGTCAGTGGGAAGAATGTCCCTTACATTGGTAGTCATTGAGAAGAACACCCTTACATTGGTGGTCAGTGGGAAGAATGTCCCTTACATTGGTAGTCATTGAGAAGAACACCCTTACATTGGTGGTCAGTGGGAAGAATGTCCCTTACATTGGTGGTAAATGGGAACAATACTCTTTACATTGGTGGTCACTGGGAAGAATGCCCCTTACATTGGTGGTCAGTGGGAAGAATGACCCGTACATTGGTGATCAGTGGGAATAATGCTCATTACATTGATGGTCAAAGGGAACAATGGTTTTTACATTTATGGCCAGTGGAAACAATGACTCTTGCATTGGTGATCAATAAGAAGAATTCTCCCCTTACACTGGTGGTCAGAATGCCAATTATAGACAGATAAAAAGAATACTGGTGTCCTGCAGGCTGTGCCAAGTGGCATTGGCCCTGAAACTATAGAGGCACCATGAAATCAGATGTCAATCAACTACAGCTCAGGGAACCCCCAATCAACCTCAGGAGGAACCCTGGTTAAGATTGGCTGGTCTAAGAACTCAGTTGCAGTTGTCACCTTTTTAGGATATATCTATTATTTTTATTTAAAGAACAATAAAGATATGACTAAGCCGTATAAATACACAGAAGCTGAGAATCCTATTTACCTTCAGCCACTTCACCTCGGCATTAGCCCTGGACACCTCACACTCCAATGTCACCTTGTCCTTTTCTGCCACAGTGATGTCCTGGAGAGGATGGCTGATCTTCACCGGAGGTTCTAAAAGAGCAGAATGTATAACTGAAACATCTAATCAATCTTTCTGCACACATACAGTCACCCAGGGCTATCAACAAAATGAAGGAATTATAGCCCAATTTAACTTTCAGTTTAAGTCAGCTAAGCACATTCCTAGTGCATCAAAACCAAAGGTGTGCAGAGTCTTATAGTTGGTTTCCTTCAGAAAGCAGCCACAGGCTGAGTAGAGAAGCCTGTGTCCAGCCAGCATGCTCCATAGATGGATCCTTGCTCACTTTGTGGAAGCGGTGGTCTCTCTTCTGAGGTCTGACACTCATCCTGCTGAGTCTGATCTATAGCTCAGCAATCAGCAAAGCTCATGCTCCCCACCAGGGGTGGACTGACAACTCATGGGGCCCCCGGGCAATAGGGGATCATGGGGCCCCTGTGTCCTTGCCCAAAATAAAAAAAGCCTATGAAAAAGGTACCAGGGATATCTCATGGGGCCCCCTACTAACCCCGGGCCCTCGGGCAGTGCCCGAGTTTCCAAATGGTCAGTCCACCCCTGCTCCCCACTGATTGAAGATTTTTGCAGGAGGTGTGGTTGGGCCTCTGCACAGAGACCACTGCTTGCTACAGGATACTCTAGTGACATAGAGTCCAAAGGAGACTGGAACATTTTCAGTGGGCCAGATGCTGAGGGTTTTAGCCAGTGTAGCTCCCAAAGACAATAAAGAGGAATAGTGGGGCTCTAAGAGGGTTATTATTAACTCCTCTCTTTGCAGACATGCCTTTGGTTTTTAATAATAGAGAACTAAGCACCTTTAGTGCAACACATAAAAAAAGCATGTTAACGGACCTAACCAAGGACCTAATTCATGGGGCCCCCCGGCAATAGGGGATCATGGGGCCTCTGTGTCCTCGCCCACACTCAAACCACTCCCAAAAAAGCCTATGAAAGGTACCAGGGGCATCTCATGGGGCTCCCTACTGACCACAGGCCCTCAGGCAGTGCCCAAGTTCCCGAATGGTCAGTCCGCCCCTGGTCCTAACTCAACAAGAATTTGTATGATTTCAGGGCAAATTATTGCGTTTTTTCCTGTTTGAAATAATGTGAAAGCAAATTCCCAAGCAGAGCTAAGCTGAAACCCAATGCAACTAATATATATTCCATATATGTACACCCCAACAGATTTGTCAGAAAACCTTTACTTTCCTTTCAGAATCAACATTTTCCATGGGACACTATACTACAAAATACTTCCACCAATGTGGGCCATTGATTTCAGACAATATTTGTTAATTTGCACACACAAAAAAGTGTTTTTTTCTAACAAATTCATTGAAGACCATTTTGCAAAAATGAAAACACCCCAATAAAAGTCTTAGAAGCAAAGCTAAATTTCAGACAACTAAATCCTGATTAACAAAACCTCAACTACAGGTGAGTCTAATTATTCATTAAACAGGTGTCCAGCAGACAGCTGATTATAAAAGGCGTTACTTAACCATTAGCCGCCCGGCCAATAGCCGTTTGGCGGCCGGAAAAATGCTGCAGATTTCCGGGTGGACGCCATTTGGCGTGCTCCCGCACATGCGCAGTTTGCGTGCTTGCAGAGCCGCGCAGCGGCGCGATCTGTCACCGGCCGTGTACCTCGGACATGGCCGATGACAGATCTGAGTACCGGCCCCCGTTGCCGGTACCATGTGACCTGCTGTGACCAATCAAGCAAGTCACATGACAGTTGTATACAATGGATGGCTTCATTTATACCATCCATTGTATACTAGTGTCTAGCTGTGAATGGTCACAGCGATCACATGCACATGTCATGTGATTAGCTGTGGCCAAATCACAGCTAAGCACACAAAAAAAAAACCCAAAAAAAAAAAACCCTGAATGAATCGATTTCATTCAGGTAAATGCTTGCTTATAGCAATGTAATTCTTTGCTATAAGCAAATTGCGTAGCAAAAAAAAATAAAAATACAGATCACTTCCCCAAAGTAGTACAATGTTACTATGGTAACATTGTACTACTTTGATCATAGTGAAATATGAAAAAAAATCTGAAAAAAAAGAAAAAAAATGTAATAAAAAATTAAAAATAATAAACATTTTTTAAAAAATTAAAAGAAATATAAATATATATTTTTTTCATACCGTCACCAGTCAGTGTCCCTGATCACCACCATGCCAGTTATATGATGATGCTGTACTGCACTGGTGACAGTATGTAAAAAAAAATTGTGAAAATAATTTTTTACATTTTTTCATTTTCCGAAAAATTATGACAAAAAAAATACAACTTCAAAAAGCTCGCCATGCCTCTTATGAAGTACGTCAGACTGTCTACTTTGCAAAAAGGGGTCATTTGGGGGATATCTGTACTGTTCTGACATTTGGGGGATATCTGTACTGTTCTGACATTTGGGGGATATCTGTACTGTTCTGACATTTGGGGGATATCTGTACTGTCCTGACATTCTTGGACCGCAAGAAATTAGATTGGCTGTCAGTACTTCAGGATTGATCAATATTCAGATCTATACCATAGTTTGTGAACTCTATAACTTTCCTACAAACTAAATAATACATCCTAATTTGGGTTATTTTCACCAAAGACATGTAGCAGAATACATCTCGGCCTAGATTTATGAAGAACAATTTATTTGTGAACTTTTATATTAGAAACAAAGAAAAATTTGTTATTTTTTTTACAAATTTTTGGTCTTTTTTTGTTAATTTAGCAAAAGATAAAAACCCCAGCGGTGATTAAATACCACCAAAAGAAAGCTCTAGTTGTTGGAAGAAAATAATAAAATTTTAGTTTGGGTACAATGTTGTATGACCGCGCAATTGTCATTCAAAGTGTGAGAGCGCTGAAACCTGAAAAATGGCCTGGGCAGGAAGGGGATAAAATTGAATTGGTTAAATAAATCCCCTTCCGATTTAATGCTGTCAGCAATGGCACCGCAGGGAAGAGAAATGTCACAAGGCCTTGAGAAAGAAAATTATTTCTTTACACAAGAAAGGAGAAGGTTACAAGAAGATCAGCAAAGCTTTACTTATCGGTCAGAATACTGTAGCAAAAGTGATACAAAAATGTAACAGAGATGGAAATGCAACCATCTCACAGAGACGTCCAAGCCTTCCATGGAAATTAACACCTGGACAGGAGTGTCTTCTGATGAGAAGGGTTGAAGAAAATCACCATGCAAGTTCACTGCAGTTAACTAAAGAAGGAAAAAGCCAAACTGAGGTGATTGTTTCCCGTGACACAATACGGCGTACACTGCAGAGGAATGGCATGCATAGGTGTCATCCATGAAGGAAGCCTCTCCCAAAGCCCATGAATAAAACAGCCCACCTAGAATTTGCCAGGGTCCATGCTGAAAAAGAAGAAGACTATTGGGACTCTGTACTCTGGAGTGATGAGACCAAGATAAGTGTTTTTGGAACTGATGACTTCACAACTTCATAAAGGTGAGGAGTACAAAGAATAATGCATGGTGCCTACAGTGAAACATGGTGGTGTCCTTCTGTGGGGCTGCATGAGTGCTGCTGGTGTCAGGGAGCTGCGTTTCATTGATCATGAATTCACAGATGTACTGCCACTGTTACATTTCTGAAGAAGAACAGGGTGAAAGTGATTCGGTGGCCAAGTATGTCTCCTGACCTGAACCCTGAAGGTCTAGGAGGGTGTCTATGGGAAGGTTTGACCATTCTTCCAGAAGCACATTTGTGAGGTCAGGCACTGATGTCGGGGGAGGAGGCCTGGCTCGCAGTCTCCGATCTAATTCATCCCAAAGGTGTTCTATAGGGTTGAGGTCAGGACTCTGTGCAGGCCAGTCAAGTTCCTCCACCCCAAACTGGCTCCTCCATGTCTTTATGGACCTTGCTTTGTGCACTGGTGCGCAGTCGTGTTGGAACAGGAAGGGGCCATCCCCAAACTTTTCCCACAAAGTTGGGAGCATGAAATTGCCCAAAATGTCTTGATATGCTGACATCTTATGAGTTCCCTTCACTGGAACTAGTGGGCCAAGTCCATGTTTTTCGAAGCAGTCTGCATGCCTAGATGCTTGAATTTGTATACCTGTGGCCATGGAGATGATTGGAACACCTGAATCCAATGATTTGGAGGGCTGGCCCTACACTTTTGGCACTATATATATATATATATATAAAAAATGTTGCATATGAATACTATGTATTTTCATTTCTAGCCAGAATGTGGAGCTCCAGGCTCTTTCTCACATCTTTCTAAGGCTTTACTTTTTTACTGAAAAAAAAAATCCTGTTGTCTTTTTACATGAACTAGTTTATGAAAAATGATGTAATTTAATTAAAGTTACTCTTCGATGACATGCTACAATAGAAGCACTCGACAGGGTCTACCTTTAACGGTGAGCTTGGCAGAGGTCTGAATTCCCTCCGATTTAAAGGTGACAGCTCCGGCGTCCTCTTGTTTTACGGAGGAGAGGATGAGCCCATGTTTCTTGCCCTTGACGATTATTTTGCAGGAATCGGAGGCTTTTAGTCTTAGCCCATCTTTGGCCCAGAAGCCCTCCACGTCTTCATGGGAAAGCTCCAGTTCGAAGGTGGCGGAGTCGTTCTCACGGACCTCCACATCCCGGAGACCTTTCACCAGCTTTACCTGTCGCACTGCAAGAGGAGAAATAAATAATGAATATGTCCATCAATACACCATGAATACAAGTACATTCATCATGAGACGAGGAGGAGACGCAGGTCTATAAAAAGTAGGGTTTTCTTCTCTATAAAAAAATGGACATAGCATCAGATATATTTTTCCATGTTACTTTCTTATATGTTGAATAAAGAGTCATTGTAACACTTCCAGGTATTTATTACCTCTCACAATCTGATCACCCGGGGGGGGGGTCCTCGGACGAGAGCAGACTGAGGAAAGGGCTTCCTCCTGCCTGCAGCAGACTGATGTCATCATCTTCAGTGGTGTATTTAGGTTTAGTGCTGCCCTAGGCAACACAAAACCGCCCCCCCCTCCCCCGAAGAGAGAGCCTGACATTGACCAACAACACCCCTGCCTCCCACCCTTCCACTACCACTGCCCCCCATACACCAGCCACCATCCCCCATGGCAAGAGAGAGAAAGACAGCTCTGGACATCCCCAGAAACGAGAGTTGGGCTGTGCATACACAGTCATGAAACCCGCAGCCTCTCTTGGAAACCACTAGGTCCCCATGCCACGTGTGTCCCTTCTTCCTTCCCTTCTTCTGAGGGGCAGTGCTGCCCAACCCCCCCCCCCCCGAAAAATGCAAATGCCTTGTTTGCATTGTAGTTACTCCCTTGGACGTGTAGGCCAATTAAGATCTTTCTTAGATCTTTTCTCCTAGCTCCGTGAGCTTTCATATCCAGGGTGAGCCATTGAGTCCATATATATATATATATTAAATACTCTGTATTGGATATATTAAAGTTGTTTGGTAATTGTATAATTTTTCTTTGATATATCTCTAGACTGCCTCGGTGGTAGAATTTTCTTCAAAGAAATCGCCCCTGAAGAAGCCCGTGAGAGCGAAACATGTAGGGAGTAACTACAATTACATAACCAAGTTTGAATTGCCCCCCCCCCCCCCTGAAAAATGCAGCCCTAGGCAAATGCCTTGTTTGCATTGTAGTTACTCCCTTGGACGTGTAGGCCAATTAAGATCTTCCTAGGTCATTTTCTCCTAGCTCCGTCAGCTTTCACATCCAGGGTGAGCCATTGAGTCCATATATATATACAGTCATGGCCGAAATTGTTGGCACCCTTGATATTTTTCCTGAAAATCAAGTATTTCACACAAAAAAGGTATTGCATTAACACATGTTTTGCTATACACATGTTTATTCCCTTTGTATGTATTGGAACAAATATAAAACAGAGGCAGAAAAGCAAATATGACATAATGTCACACAAAACCCCAAAAATGGGCTGGACAAAAGTATTGGCACCCTTAACTTAATATTTGGTTGCACACCCTTTGGAAAACATAACTGAAATCAGTCGCTTCCTATAACCATCAATAAGCTTCTGACACCTCTCACCCGGAATTTTGGACCACTCTTCCTTTGCAAACAGCTCCAGGTCTCTCTTATTGGAAGGACACCTTTTCCCAACAGCAATTTTAAGATCTCTCCACAGGTGTTCAATGGGATTTAGATCTGGGCTCATTGCTGGCCACTTCAGAACTCTCCAGCGCTTCTTTGCCATCCATTTCTGAGTGCTTTTTGACGTATGTTTGGGGTCATTGTCCTGCTGGAAGACCCAGGATCTTGGACGCAAACCCAGCTTTCTGACACTGGGCCCTACAGTGCGACCCAAAATCCTTTGGTAATCCTCAGATTTCATGATGCCTTGCACACAGTCAAGGCACCCAGTGCCAGAGGCAGCAAAACAACCCCAAAACATCATTGAACCTCCACCATATTTTACCGTAGGTACTGTGTTTTGTTCTTTGTAGGCCTCATTCCGTTTTCGGTAAACAGTAGAATGATGTGCTTTACCGAAAAGCTCTATCTTGGTCTCATCTGTCCACAAGACGTTTTCCCAGAAGGCTTTTGGCTTACTCAAGTACATTTTGGCAAACTGTAGTCTTGCTTTTTTATGTCTCTGTGTCAGCAGTGGGGTCCTCCTGGGTCTCCTGCCATAGCGTTTCATTTCATTTAAATGTCGACGGATAGTTCGCGCTGACACTGATGCTCCCTGAGCCTGCAGGACAGCTTGAATGTCTTTGGAACATGTTTGGGGCTGCTTATCCACCATCCGGACTATTCTGCGTTGCAATCTTTCATCAATTTTCCTCATCCGTCCACGACCAGGGAGATTAGCTACAGTGCCATGGGTTGCAAACTTCTTGATAATGTTGCGCACTGTGGACAAAGGCAAATCTAGTTCTCTGGAGATGGACTTGTAACCTTGAGATTGTTGATATTTTGCCACAATTTTGGTTCTCAGGTCCTCAGACAGTTCTCGTCTCCTCTTTCTGTTGTCCATGCTTAGTGTGGCACAGACAGACACACAATGCAAAGGTTAAGTGAACGTCTCTCCTTTTTATCTGCTTTCAGGTGTGATTTCTATATTGCCCACACCTGTTACTTGCCCCAGGTGAGTTTACAGGAGCATCACATGCTTGTAACATTCTTATTTATCCGCAGTTGTGAAAGGGTGCCAATACTTTTGTCCAGCCCATTTTTGGAGGTTTGTGTGACATTATGTCGAATTTGCTTTCTTTCCTCCCTTTTTTTGTTTTGTCCCAATACACACAAAGGGAATAAACATGTGTATAGCAAAACATGTGTTAATGCAATACGTTTCGTGAGAAATACATGATTTCCTGGAGAAATATCAAGGGTGCCAACAATTTCGGCCATGACTGTATAATTAAGTACTCTGTATTGGATATATTAAAGTTGTTTGGTAATTGTATAATTTTTCTTTGATATATCTCTAGACTGCCTCAGTGGTAGAATTTTCTTCAAATAAATCTTCCCTGAAGAAGCCCGTGAGGGCGAAACATGTAGGGAGTAATTACAATTACATAACCAAGTTTTAATCTCAGTTTGACTCTTAGTATTGAAATAGTTTTTATGTTTCTGTATTTTTTTCTTTTTGTGTTTTTTACAAAAAATACGAAATAAAAATTATATAACTTTTTAATATGTTTGGTATTCATGTTCATGCACCCTGAAAGTCCCATCTTCTCTATTGAATATTTGCAACTTTAAGGGATGTGGTGCAATAATCATATCTAGTCGCCCGCTCGCCACTTCACTTTTATTATTCAGCAAGTTGATCTACAGAGTCCATATATTTGGGACCAAAAGAGCAGATTTATGACGGAGGATGTTTTGCACTGGAGTTCTGTGAGAGCTACACACGGTGGTCGTTATCCCAAGGAGGGTTCACAGAAGAACATTTAGTTGCTTGGACCTTGTTTTAGAATTATTTCATTCATTTTTTGAATAGTATTTGTTTTGAGTCACATCTCTGTTTTTTTTATTTCACTGGTTTGGTTTTTTTTCGTTATTTTATAGGAATTGTGCATTTTTGTATATGTAGCATTTGTTTTTCACTTACATTATTTTACCATTTAGCCCACTGAGACATGGGTTGTGCGCAATAGCGGCTACAGCCTTTGTTTTTCACTTACTAAATGTGTTTATTTATTTATATTTTGTATTCACCATAGTAAGCGCTTTAGTTATATTTATAATTATAATTTTCATTAACCACTTACCGTCCGGCCCATGTATATAAACGGCTGGATGGTGGCAGTGCAGGGGCGGGTGGCCTTTTATAAATCGCCTCTCCGCCCCCTGCTTGTGCACGCTGCCTGGGAGCGTGCAGCACCGTGATCCGGTGCTTGCTGTGTCCTCCGGACACAGTGGAACACCGATCATTGTACGGGACCTCTGTGTGAGATCCCGATCGTGTGATCACTGATTGGCCAATCAGTGATCACATGAAGAGTAGTAAGGAAGATGTCACTTCTGACATCATTGCTTACTACGTGTGAAATCTGTGAATGATCACAGAAATCACATGGTACAGGGCTATTCACAACAGCCTTGTACCATGTGACAAGCTGTGACCAATCACAGCTCACACATTATTTCTCAATGGCTGCAAGAATGCAGCCAGAGAGAAGGAGCAATGCTTGCTTTTACAGCCTTTATGGGTGTAAAAGCAATCAATGTAAAAAAAAAAAAAATCTTCATCACCCCCCACAAGTAGTAGCATGTCACTATGGTATAAAATATAAATAATAATATAAAAAAATTAAAAAAATGTAAAAAAAAAATTAGATTATAATTTTTGGTTATAAACTAATTTGGGTTATTTTATTTATTTTTTTACTAAAAAGATAACAGAATAAATTTTGGCCAAGATTTATGAAGAAAGATTATTTATTTGCAAAATTTTATAAGAAAAACACTTTTTTTTTTCAAAATATTTCGACTTTTTAATTTATATAGCAAAAAAATAAAATCCCAGTGGTGAATAAATACCACCAAAATAAAGTTTTATCTGTTTCAAAAAAATGCTAAAAAATATTCATATGGGTACAGTGTTGCATGACTGCGCAATTGTCATTCAAAGTGTGATAGCGCTGAAAGCTGAAAATTGGCCTGGACAGGAAGGGGGTGAAAGTGTCCGGACTGGAAGGAGGGGAAAGTGTCCGGACTGGAAGGGGGGGAAAGTGTCCGGACTGGAAGGGGGGGAAAGTGTCCGGACTGGAAGGGGGGGAAAGTGTCCGGACTGGAAGGGGGGGGGAAAGTGTCCGGACTGGAAGGGGGAGGGAAAGTGTCCGGACTGGAAGGGGGGGGGAAAGTGTCCGGACTGGAAGGGGGGGAAAGTGTCCGGACTGGAAGGGGGGGAAAGTGTCCGGACTGGAAGGGGGGGAAAGTGTCCGGACTGGAAGGGGGGGAAAGCGTCCGGACTGGAAGGGGGGGAAAGCGTCCGGACTGGAAGGGGGGGAAAGCGTCCGGACTGGAAGGGGGGGAAAGCGTCCGGACTGGAAGGGGGGGGAAAGCGTCCGGACTGGAAGGGGGGGAAAGTGTCCGGACTGGAAGGGGGGGAAGTGTCCGGACTGGAAGGGGGGAAAGTGTCCGGACTGGAAGGGGGGAAAGTGTCCGGACTGGAAGGGGGGGAAAGTGTGTGGACTGGAAGGAGGGGAAAGTGTCCGGACTGGAAGGGGGGGAAAGTGTCCGGACTGGAAGGGGGGGAAAGTGTCCGGACTGGAAGTGGGGGAAAGTGTCCGGACTGGAAGGGGGGGAAAGTGTCCGGACTGGAAGGGGGGGAAAGTGTCCGGACTGGAAGGGGGGGAAAGTGTCCGGACTGGAAGGAGGGGAAAGTGTCCGGACTGGAAGGAGGGGAAAGTGTCCGGACTGGAAGGGGGGGAAAGTGTCCGGATTGGAAGGGGGGGAAAGTGTCCGGATTGGAAGGGGGTGAAAGTGTCCGGACTGGAAGGGGGTGAAAGTGTCCGGACTGGAAGGAGGGGAAAGTGTCCGGACTGGAAGGGGGGGAAAGTGTCTGGACTGGAAGGAGGGGAAAGTGTCCGGACTGGAAGGGGGGGAAAGTGTCCGCAATGGAAGGAGGGGAAAGTGTCCGGACTGGAAGGGGGGGAAAGTGTCCGGACTGGAAGGGGGGGAAAGTGTCCGGACCGGAAGGGGGGGAAAGTGTCCGGACTGGAAGTGGTTAAGACTATACAGGTTACCTTATGGAATATAACAGAATCGGAATGTTGCTGCTCTTACTGTGGCATGCCGGCACTCCTACTATTGGAAGCATACAAGTTAAGGAATGAATTGTGTGCTTAGAGTACAGAATGTCCCATTCCCTTCATCTGCTGCTCCAGTCATTCTGCAAGTTGGGATGGAGATGTAAGCTAACTGTCATTGCTATAGTATGCCCATATGGGAAACCATCACTTCCTCTAATCCAGACTCTCTGGGGACACCAGTTACCACAACAAACAGCGACTTTGCCATTTCAACACCTCTAAAAACAAGCCAATATAAATCCCAGCTACAAATTTCCACTACATCTCTTATTACTGCAAATTGGAATGTGCTCATATACCCTACTGGAGGGTACATAAGTGAGCTGCACTCCATAGAGCGCTTAACCAATCAACGGATGGTAGAAAAGTCACCAGCACTTCATTTATGCTCTTTTCACCTTTCTATTGTGAAAAAATTATCACATCTGGTTATATAGCTAAAGTTGTGTGGCTTCAACGCCTTCCTCCTACAAAGGAGCTTGTGAGGCCCCCAAAACATTGGCTATATGACCGTACATGACAATGTTATTGTCCTTGGTCTTCCTTCCCCCTACCCATCAAAAATTAAACAGCTGGAGTACAGCTTTAAAATGTGTCAGTATCATTAGAACAGGCCTCAAAATTTCCACACGTCTGCTCGCATTTGGTGAATGGAAATAACATGGAGGTGAATGTGCCCCAGGTGCTGCATTGGAGGAGGGGGCAGATGCCGCTGGCAACACCAATAAAGAATACGGGAGGGAAACATTAAGAAAGTCTGCTGCTTAAGCAGAGGCGACCGCTTTTGGCAGTTCTCCCCTCTCACCCCACTCTTTAGCTGTAGCAGTGGAGGAGGAGAACAATCGGCTGTCAACCCACTTTACTATTTGGACTTCTCCTCAGCCACCTGCAGCTTCCTCCACCCCTCCTTATCTGCTATAGGCTATAGGAGGAAGGCTGCAGAGCTGCTATTGGCTGTAACTTTATTCTGCAGAAAACATTTAACAGTGTAAGTTCACGAGATAATTTGTGAGGGTGTGTTTAGGGGCGGAATTAGAGGTGGGGCGGGGCAGGGTAGGGGGTTGGATGGGGCAACTGGTGGCGAGTAACTCTTAAGGCCTTGCTAGTACATCAGGACTTGAGATTTTGAGCCCTGATTAGGAGGTATTGTTTTTAGAATGTATCATGTTCAACTGTATCACTTAGCCCTGGTTCACACCAATGCAACTTGTAATGCGACTTTGGACTTTCGAAGTCGCATCCCATGTATTTCAATAGGTTCATCTTAATTGCCGCAAGTGAAGTCACAGCGACAAAAAAAAATAGATTCTATACTACTTTTATGTGTCTCTCAGTGCGACTTGGCGCAATAGACTTCTACGTTATCTCACAGAAGTTGCTTCAGTATAGATAAGAATGCAAATTTGATGGATCTTTTTTTCATCTTACCCTCACCTCTCCTCCCTGGTCATCCTTGCTGCCTAAAAACTAGCACATCCCATTCACCCCTGAGTGTAGTGGAAACGCCCCCTTTTCCGCTAATAGGGCAACCCATTCACTTAAAATGGGCTGTCCTACGCAGAACAAATGCCCCAAAGTAGATAAAGCACCTTGGAGCATTGTACATGTTGGCGCATTCATGGCATGTTTTGTCATGCAGCAAAACACACGTCTGATAACCATGATTTGAGTGTCATTAACAATTAGCATGCATTCCAAACACTCAGCAACCCACACAGAAACGTGAGCTTTGTCACATGTGTCAGAAACGTGTGGCAAGCAGGCACTGCAGTAGACTTAAATTTCTGGTCCCAGAAATTCCACCTCTAATCCCACCTCATTGAAGGTTCTGACTTACTTTCTACATTAAGCTTGGCCTGTGTCTTGTCATCCAGAGTCTCACAGCCATACAGCCCTCGGTCAGAGTAGGTCAAGTTCTTTAAGGTGAGGATATGTTTTGTTCCTTCAGACTTAATCTCAATGTTGTTGCCGGACTGAAGCACAATGCCATTCTTCATCCACTTGACTTCTTTGGAGGCTTTGGTCAGCTCTGTTTCCAGATGGACCGTCTGCCGTTCCTCCACCGTGACCGCTTCCAATTTCTTCTTAAACAAGACTGGAGCCTCTGACCAGGAAAAAGAAGATGCAACATTTATGGAGGTTTCACAAGCTTTTGTTTAAATTTCAGTATGGAAAATGGTGGAATTTTTCCGAGTGCATTGACTAGCTAAATTCTTCATGAAGAGGGTAGGACAGAGAGGGGTCAGGCTTATGACTTCAGGGACTGGCCAACATTTTTCTACCAGAGTGTCCTTGGGGGCACTGGGTTCTCTTTAAAGTACAGTATATTGGCTGCAAGATTTCAAAATTCCTTTACATGTGTTGACATAGAAAAAATATTAAGGCGAAGATATACTAAGACTGGAACACTCAGAATCTGGTGGACCTGTGCATGGCAGCCAATCAGCTTCGAACTTCAGCTTGTTTAAATAAGCTTTGGCAATAAAACCTGGAAGCTGAATGGTTTCTGTGCAGAGCTGCACCAGATTTTGCATGCTCCAGTTTTAGTAAATAACCCCCTTTATGACCAAAAGTATGTAGACCTGCCTTCAAATGAGTTTAGGTGTTTCCAGTGAACCTGGAATGCTACAGCATACAAAGACATTGTAGTCAATTGTGCTCTTCTAACCTCGTGGTAACAGTTTGGTGAAGGACCTTTTCTGTTCCCACATGACTGTGCCCCTGTGTACAAAGCCAGCTCCATCAAGACATGTTAGGTGTGGAGGAACTCAAGTTGTGTGCACAGAGCTCTGACCTCAACCTTACTGAACATCTCTAAGATGAATTGGAATCCAACTGCAATTCAGGTCTTCTCATTCAACATCAGTACCTGACCTCACAAATAGGCACAAATTCCCACAAATACATTCTAACATCATTTGGAAAGTCATCCTAGAAGAATGGAGGCATGTTACAGCCACAAAGGAAAGCCAACTCCACATTAATGGCCATGGTTTTGTAATGGGATGTCCAACAAATTAATTTAGTTAACATTTTGGGTAAGACGTTTTTCTGCTCTAACATGACTGTACCCCGGTGAACAAAGCCAGCTCCATAAAGACATGGTTTGACCAGTTTGGTGTGGAGGGAACCCTGATCTCAACCCTACAGAATAACTTTGGGATGAATTGGAACACCAGGTCTTCTCATCCAACATCGGTATCTGACCTAACAAATTCCCACGGACCCACTGCAAAATCTCATGAAAAGCCTTCCAGAAGAGTGGAGACCAGGGGTGGACTGAAAACTCATGGGGCCCCCGGGCAATAGGGGATCATGGGGCCCCTGCGATCTTGCCCAAACTCAAAAAAGCCTATGAAAAAGGTACCAGGGGCAAATGGTCAGTCCGCCCCTGGTGGAGACTATCATAGATACAAGGGAGAGGGGTGGCAACTCGAAACTCCATGGTTTCAGAATGGGATGTCCAACAAGTTTCAAATAGGTGTAGTGGTTGGGTGTCCACAAACCTACTGTAGACGAGAGCTCTGAGAATAGGTAAATCGATGCACAGTTGGGATGTGTTGGAAAGATGTCACCATAGCTTTCACAACTGAGATGACTGCCAAGCTTTAGAAGTTAGCATCTTGGCGAACTAAATATATAAAATGATTTCATTACTAAAAATGATTGGCCCTTTCAAATGAAGGGTAGGAGATGATAAATCGCTGCCTAGCTCCTTATACAGTTTCTCATCAAGATTCCTGGTCCCCTACCAGATGATCTGTTTCTGACCCATTGTACACCCATTGAGTCTCGCTCCTTTTGCATTCTCTATGTAGAATAGATGAAAAGTTCAGCAGAGGAAGACTGCTTTTTTCATTTCTGCAGCAGGTGGACAGAACTGGAAATATAGATGCAAAATTTTTCGAACATCTTGAAGTTGATTTACAAAAGGAAAATAGACTGTGCACTTTGACAGTGCAGTTGCCCCAGAGCTTAGTAAATGAGATGAAGCTTCACTTTGCAAAGACTATCCAATATTGAAGTGCACAGTCTATTTGCCTTTAGTAAACCAATCACATAGACTGCTGGGGAGAATGATCGATCCTGCCAGCATTTGTCCTGCCAGTAGTAGTTACTGTACATCCAAACCAACTCTTCAGTTCAATGAGTGTCAGGAAGATAGCCCAACAGTTATCCACACGTGAAGCACCGACAACTTCATCCAATCTCAATGGGGTGTGTAGATGTGGATTGTCAAAGAACTGGATGGGAGGTGTGAAAGTTGTGGAACCCCCCCCCCCCCCGTTCTACATACATAATCCCAGAACTTTTTTCTCAGAGAGTAAGTTCAGGAACCCCCCCTTCTGAGTCACGCTTGTCTCCACCCTCTACCCACCTCCGAGCAATGTCCCTTGGTTCCACCCCCTACCCACCTCCCAATACTGCCCCTTTTAAAGTATACAGAACCAAGTATCATTTTGTGGTGCTAAGTGATTTGTATGGAATTTGTTAATAATTAGAAAAGCAGTAAAATATATCCCCTGCAGCCAACAACAATAGACCCCCCCAGCAGCAACAGATCCCCCAGTATCAATTGAACCCCCAGCAACAACAGACCCCCTGCAACAACAACAGATCTCCTAGCACCCTGCATCAATAAACCCTCCAGTCATCAACAAGAATAGATCCCGCTCTCAACAGTAGACCCTCCCAGCAACAAATGAACCCCCCCCCCGCCCGAAGCACAAAACCGCCAAGCAACAACAGACCCCCAACACAAAAAATAGATCTCCTTCAGCAATAATAGATCCCCAGCAGCCAGCATCAATAGACCCTCCAGCAGCAAACAATAACAGACTCCTCCCTCAACAGTAGATCCTTCCCAGCAACAAATGACCCCATCTTCCCAAAACATAAGACCCTGCAACCACAGATCCCCCAGCAGCAACAATAGAACCCCACAGAAACCATAACCCTCCCATGCAAAAATAGACCTCCTACAGCAGCAATAGATCCCCAGCAGCCAGCATCAATAGACCCTTCAGCACATCATACCACCCCTTGCCATTACATACATTCAATGCTGGAGGTGTCAAAGCTGCGTTCTCATAGGTTCCCACTGAAAAAAAGCCCTGCATAATCCCAACTTTGATGTCAGGAAGCCTTCATAGATGGTAATTCTTTAAATGACAATACTTGAAGATGTGCTGGGTTCAGGGGCGGACTGACAACTCATGGAGCCCCCGGGCAATAGGGGATCATGGGGCCCCTGTGTCCTTGCCCGAACTCAAAAAATCCTATGAAAAGGTACAAGGGGCATCTCATGGGGCCCCCTATTGACCCCGGGCCCTCGGGCAGTGCTCGAGTTTCCAAATGGTCAGTCCGCCCCTGGCTAGGCTACGTCCCTGGCACTCATTGTAACTGAATAAATGGCTTGGAGAAGCAATGATGCCTCTTCAACGTTACAGAACAAGTGCAGTTGAATACGACGAACTACTACTAGACTTACAGGGCAAAATTTATTAAAACCGGTGCAGCCGTGCATGGCAGCCAATCAACTTCTAACTTCAGCTTGTTCAATTAAGATTTGAAAATAAAACCTGAAAGCTGATTGGTTTCTGCACAAAGCTGCACCAGATTTTGCACTCTCTGGTTTTAGTAAATAACCCCCTATGTGACCTGGATAGATGAGAACCTTCACATACATACATTAGATGTAGTATTGGAGAGAAAAAAACCTTTGAAATACCCGTGCTTGGGCTACCTTGACCTTCAACCTCTGCTGTATCAGGAACAAAGGGAAGTCAATATAAATTTCCAGTTTTGTCTGATCAAAGCAAAGGCTGTCCATAACAACTTTCATCCCTATAAGCTTTTCATGTTGGTCCTCACCTCGGACTTTGAGGCTAGCGGTGGATTTCACCCCTTCAGCCTCAGCTGTGATCTCGCCGGCATCTTGCATGGTCAGCTTGCTGATGGTCAGGGTGTGCACGGTCCCTTTCTTGCTGAATGAGTACTTGTTGCTCTTTTCTATCTTGGCCCCATTTCGGTACCACTTCAACTCGGCATCTTCTGGGGTCAATGTGCACTTAAATGTGGCTTCTGCACCTTCCTCTACTACCACGTTATTCAGTTCTGCTGTAAACTTCACCACGCGAGGAGCTGCGAGGACACAACCGATTATTAAGTCATTGACAGTAATATCTAGTACAGGAAAACAAGATGTAAGGACAACACATGGGCAAGATATTCAAAGATCATGAGTGGTAGCAAAAGTGGCTACTGACAGACTGCTGGAAAACCAAAAGCAGAGGGTGAACCAGCCTTGTGCATTGCCTTAAAAAATATTTTTATTGAAGAAATAAAACATGTGTGTGCTCACAAACAGCACATGATGCCAAGCTCATCAATACCCACAGTGACCCAAAGGAGCAGAGGACCATAGGTCTTCGACAACTTCAAGCTAACCAAGACTTTGATGTCAAGCTTTACAGTATCCACAGTGACCTCCACAATCTGGTCCACGGTGCCGATCCCAGCGTAGGGAATACACTTCCAATACCTGACGAGTTTCAAACTATGAAGAAAAGGGTATCTACCTTCGAAATTCATCAGCCATTGGAAGTGTCTTCCCTATGCTGGGATTGGCGCCGTGGGCCAGAGCGTGGGGGTCACTGTGGATATTGAAGGGCTTGACATCAAAGTCTAGCTTAGTTTGAAATTGTTGAAGACCTAAGGTCCTCCATTGCTGGAACATCCACCTCGAGGGCAGGACGTTGTTCTTTTTTCTTGTACTGACAGACGTCACTGTATGTCATTTGTGAGGTTTCCCATAACTTTTACTTTTTAAGGGTGTATTATTTATTTATTACAGATACAAATATAGCACCATCAATTTACATATATATATATATTGTACAGTCACATTAGTCCCTTACCCTCAAGGGGTGTACAACCTAAGGTCCCTAACTCACATTCATACATACACATAGTAGGGCCAATTTAGACAGGAGCCAATTAACCTACCAGCATGTCTTTGGAGTGTGGGAGGAAACTGGAGTACCTGTAGGAAACCCACACAGGCACAGGGAGAACATGCAAACTCCAGGAGGGGGTTCCATGGTTGGGATTCAAACCAACAACCCTAGTACTGCCAGGCAGAAGCACTAACAGTTTAGCCACTGTGCTGCACACTTTACTGACTAAACCTTACTTACCTACCACATTTTTGCTACGGATCAATGTGAACATGCCCTAAAGCAGTGTTTAGACTCATATGTATAAAGTACCTTTGGTAGTGAGTTGTGTGATAGTTTTATCATCCCGGGATTCGCAGGAATACTCTCCACCATCCTCTGCCTTCAACTGGGTGACGGTCAGGCTGCGTTTGGTTCCATCTGACTGCATCTGAAAGCGTTTGCTGGCCTTGATCTCCTCTCCGTTCCTCTTCCAGACAACATCGCCCTTTGCCTGTCCCAGCTCGCAGGTCAAGGTGATGGAAGAGCCGATCTCTCCGATCAAAGCTTCCAGCTTCTTTGTGAACTTCACTGGGATTTCTGAGGTACATATAAAATGCAGAAACTTCAGTTCATCTGAGAATAACATCCAATCCTCTCCTGCTTAACCCTTTGAGAACCGTAAGATTTTGGAAAGCCAAAAGAATCAATTTTTTTGTTTTTAAAGTTCGTACACTTCAGTTGCTGTAACATTTCATGAAATAATTGGCAAAAAGCTAGATCCATTTGTTGTTTGTTGATAAGAACTAATATTTTGACTCAAACCAAAAAAAAAAAAGAGTTTTAAGTTCTTAATCAGATGATACAGGCAATTAAAAACATGGGACAAATACGTCCCTTGGTCCTCAAAGGGTTAAATATAATTCATACAAGGGTTTTGGCAAACCTTAGTGCAGATTCTTACCGGTTTCTGCACTGTAGATTATCAGTAAGGCTTTGCCAGTTCTTTCTAAACAGTCTGGCATATATGTGTAGGTGGGGGTGCGGGGTGGGGGATGGCACATGTCTTCAATTTAATGATCTGATCAGCCCCAGTTTTTTAATATAATCATCCGATCAGCCTCCATGTTGCAAGAAGAAAGGCAAGACTCTTTGAGAAGAAACTATTGGATGAGATTCCTACAACTTGACTTACTCTCTGAGTAGTTTACTGTGAAAAGCAGTGAGGAAATCACATGAATAGGACGAAGGTACACTACATGGCCAAAAGGTTGTAGACACCTGACCATCGCACTTTTTTCTATAGCCAAATATGTGGACCCCCCTCCAAATGATGAAGTTTAGGTGCTTCCAGTGAAAAGTACTATTAATACAAAGACATTGTAGGAATACACTGCCCTCTGCTGTCCATGATTGTAAGTTGCTGTGCCTCTTACTATCATAGAGTTATTTATGTACATCACTTCCTGCCCCTGCTAGCTTGGTCAGAAACCCCAGACTGGAGGACAATGATATCTTTATAAAGGGTGGTTTTCAGGAAGTAGAGTAAGAGAAATGACAAACAACAAAAGAGAAAAATTCCCAGCTCAGCTTGCCAACCAGCCTGCAAACAAACCGAATGAACCTGTCTAACAGTATGTGTTAAAAACAGGGGTTTAGTTAGCACACGTTTGCAAATACATGCGTAAGCTACAGAGCCTCATCATGGCACCCCGATATTCTGTAGTTCTAACTCTACAAATTTTGAGAGCCCCCATAGTAGAGGCTCTGTACATTACGCATGTATTTGCAAATATGAAGAGAGTGCGCCCTGTTTTGTTTTTTTTCTGCTAGCATTGAGATCCCCAAGGGCGGCACCTCAGCAAGTGCAAGATTCCATTTTGAGTGCAGCAAGAGAGATTTGAGCACCGGTTTCTGGTTACTATTGGATTTTGGGATGGGATGTCCAACAAGCTCATATAGGTGTGATGGTCAGATGTTCACTAACTTCACTGTTCACTTTTGTTCATGTACAAGGAGAGCCAAAAATGATCTCATTCATTAAACTGAAAGCAGAACTCCGGTTAAAAATGTGAGGCTTCATGGGAAAATAATTTTGCCTGGATTTCTGCTTTAACATGCTTTATGCCTTTAGTGCAGCCATTCTCAATTAAGATTCCTCCAGAGGTTGCTAGGGGTTCATTGAGCAATGATCAGCTTCTGTCTCTCAGATAAGTAACCACTGACACTGATGATCTTCCCACTGACCACAAGTGTAAGGAGCAAGGGCGGACTGACCATTTGGAAACTCGGGCAGTGCCCGAGGGCCTGGGGTCACTAGGGCGCCCCATGAGATGCCCCTGGTACCTTTTTCATAGGCTTTTTTCAGTTTGGGCAAGGACACAGGGGCCCCATGATCCCCTATTGCCCGGGGGCCCCATGAGTTGTCAGTCCGCCCCTGGTAAGGAGCATTCATCCCAGTGACCAGTTAAATGGTCAGCGCACCCATGTCCTGTTACATTCCTAATATTATAAAAAAAATACAGATGCAGGAGGCATAGTGGGAACCCCTCAAACTGGGCACAGGAGGTATAGGTTCACTCCCTTGAAGAGACCAATGCCTCATGGAGACCTTACTTCTCTTGGCTCTCCTGTCGTTATGCAAGCCTGCACCATGGGGAGGAGACACAAAGGGTTCACTTCCAAGCCTTGCACAGAGACTTCTCAATTAGTATGGTGAGAATTAGTATTTTGGAGAAGCTACCCAAATGGATGCAGGCAGTATCTATCTATCTATATCTATCTATCTATCTATCTATCTATCTATTATCTATCTATCTATCTATCTATCCTTTATGCAGCTTCCTAGATTCTTGGACTTGGAGATATTTTAAAGAAAAATTAACACCATAAACTGTTCCTCACCCTTCACTTGGACTTTAAATTCCTGCTTGTCGCTGCTGATGCGGCAGGAGTACACGGCACTGTCCTTAGACTCCGCTGATTTCACCACCAGTATCCTGGATGCACCATCTGAAGATATTTGGTACTTCTTGGAGGCGGTCAACTCTGTTCCATCTTTAAACCATTTCACTGGAGCATTTTCAGGCTGAACTGAGGTCACCATTGTTATGTCCTCATGTTCCTGGGCAACAATTGACTCTTTCTGTGCAGGGATTTTCTTGAACTTGGCTTCTGGCTCTAATGGGAAAATGGGCCAAATTAATGAATGGGCATCACGGTTAGTATTGATGTTGCATGGTCAATCAGTGCCTTGCTGGACATTCCAGAATAATGACTCTCAAAAGGCATACAAGATGTGACTTCCACAGCAATTATCAGTCTACAGTAATCGTATTTATTTAATTTAATGTTGTTGCAGACTCTTGCCTGCTTATAATGTGTAGAAATTACCCCATGATATGTTAGGGCACTTTATGAAAGTGATTGTTAAATGTAAGGGTCTGCTTAATGTAATCAAGTGATTGTGTAGGCAGGTGCCTTCAAGTTGTATTGTTATTAGCTAGGAATGTGCCAGAGTTTTCCTGGGCTTTTCTGGGCTCTGCCCTTCTTCCTGTGGGTCCAATAAAAAGGGGGAAGGCTGGGTGCAGAGCACTAGGAGGACTATATAGGAATAAGCTAATGGGTCCATGCCAGAAGATGTAACCTATAGCAACCTACAAGCTCTCATCAAGGGACCCCACCAATAATGGGCTCTGCCAGTAATGGACTTCTACCTGCCAAGGTATGCCTGGGCAGCCTAGAGCCTAGTTAGGGCTTTGCAACTGTTTGTACTGTACTGTTGCAGCCTTCAATTAAAGTTTCCTGAACTGTTTGAAAGCTTTGTCTGAAGTAACTTAAAGGGGTGCATGGTGGTACATGGCATATTGAAGAACAGGGCCTGTTGTGCACACATGGGGTAGAAGAGTAAGGCCACTGCAAGGGATAACTTGGCAGAAGAGTCGTCGGAGTGTAGTTGCCATGGGTGACTATGAACTTGTGAGAATGTGATAGCGGCCAGACAGCATTAGTACCCGGCGTAGGTGACAGGCCCTCCGGTAGCATGGGGGTTCATTTCTGACTCCCTCCCTAGCAGTTGGTTCCCCCACAAAGTATTTGGAACCAAAACCTGAGAATGGAGACCCCCAAGTACCTCACCACATGGTAAGGGAGAGAGAAAGAGTTGATTATGTGCACACAAGAGGTCCGTGCCAGTGCAAGGCGGGACCCCATTCTGTCACTGGGAGTGCGGAGGTAGGGATATACTGGACTGGTGGAGAAGGCACAGGCTCAGCAGTGTTCCTTCTATATGCAGCGTTCCTAGAGCAAGGGTGGGACAGAATGTTTTACAGAGGGGCTCTGTATGTCACACAACTGCACATAGTATACGGCTCATCTCTAAGCTAAGGTTCTGGCTTAATGTTGATTTCCACATTTACAATGAATAGTAGTAGATCCATCTGCTGTCTGATGATGCTGCCTCCATAGTTACAGCACCAACTTCATTAGGACGAGCCGGAGATGTTGCATCAGCAAAGCCTCTCTCCTCTAGCCCCAAGGTAAGCAACCACTAAAACAATGGTCTTTTTAGCTGTTAGTAAATGGGTCCTTCTCCCACATACAATAAATCTACATGGTCCTCAATCTAAGGGGGGGGGGGTCGTTTTTAAGTTTTATTAAAGGCATTTGAACTTGAATGGAGTAAGCACTGTATGGGATGCCCAAGGGAACAGTAAACTGATGACAATTTCCTGTCAACTATGTATAAGTCTTTTTACAGCAAAAGGTTCTTTCCTTGAAACGTCTCCAGCCTTTCCCAGTGTACCACCCCCCAAACCCCAGATGAATCCTCTTCTCATCCAGATATCTGGAGGAAATCCCTGAGTGCCTGCCCTTTAAGTTGAAACAGTCCAGACAAGGAGCTAGTCAGCTTTCCCATCAGAATGCCCCTTTTCCCTTAACTGGCCCAGGGGGTGTAGGATTACTCACTCTTCTGCTCCTGTGTGCTTGTTGGGTTGGTAGCTGCCTTCAGGCCTTCTGATGGGCTGGATCCTTCCCTGCTCCACAGGTGGTCCTCTCTTAGGGGACTCCTGAGGTTGAGTGCACCTATGTCTGGAGGTAGACCCCTTCCCAATGAGCCCCCTCCCAGGCTCCTGCATCTCAGCCTGCTTCAAATCTTCCACCCAAACTCTCCCTGCCTCTGAGCAGGCTCAGTCATTCTTAAGGGCAGTTCTGACTCCATGCCAAGCCTCCTGCCTGAAGATTGGCCAGGATCCTTCAATAGTGCAGGCCAGCTCCTCCTCACCCCTGCTCACCGTGTTCTAGAGACTTCTCCAAATCTCTAGATCAATGGGAGGTACATTGAGCTGATCTGCAGAGCCTTTCAGCCCTGACCTGAATTTGGCCCCCTCTGACTATCACCCAGACTGCTACTCAGCCTTCTAGCTAAAAACATAGTTTTCTAGCTACCCCTAGCTAACAAGGAGGGTGCTACACGTGTAATACCATACTCTACTTTCAAAGTAAAGATAAACATTGATGAGTGTATTTACAGTTGCAAGAAAAAGTATGTGAACCCCTTGGGATTACGTGGAGTTTTGCATGAATTGGGCATAAAATGTGCTCTGAACGTCATCTAAGTCACAACAATAGAAGAACACAGCCTGCTGAACATAATACTACACAAACATTAGATGTTGCCATGGTTTAATTGCACATAACATGTAAACATTCACAGTGCAGGGAGGAAAAAGTATGTGAGGCCCTAGCTTACTGACTTCTCCCAGAGCTAATTGGAGCCAGGAGTGAGCCAACCTTGACTCCAATCAGTGTGATGATATTGGATGTGTTGCTGACAGCTGTCCTGCCCTTAAAAAACACACACCTGTTTTGGGTTTACTGGTTTCAAGAAGCACTGTCTGATGTGAACCATGCCTCGCAGAAAAGAGCTCTCAGAAGACCTACGATCAAGAATTGTTGACTTGCATGAAGCTGGAAAGGGTTACAAAAGTATCTCCAAAAGCCTTGATGTTCATGTGTCCATGGTAAGACAGAGTGTCTACAAATGCAGAAAGTTTAGCACTGTTGCTACTCTCCCTAGGCGTGGTCGTCCTGTAAAAATTACTGCAAGAGCACAGCGCAGAATGCTGCATGAGGTAAAGAAGAATCCCAGAGTGTCAGCTAAAGAATGGAGTACATGGGAGGACACCACGGAGGAAGCCATTACTGTCCAAAAAGAATATTGCAGCATGTTGGAAGTTTGCAAAAGAGCACCTGGATGTTCCACAGCACTACTGGCAAAATATACTGTGGACAGATGAAACCAAGATTGAGTTGTTTGGGAAGAACACACAACACTATGTGTGGAGAAAAAAAGGCACAGCACACCAACATCAAAACCTCATCCCCACTGTGAAACATGGCGGAGGTACCATCATGGTTTGGGGTTGGGGCTGCTTTGCTGCCTCAGGGCCTGCACGGATTGTTGTCATTGAAGGGAAAATGAATTCCAGAGTTTATCAAGACATTTTACAGCAAAACGTACGACCATTTGTCTGCCAACTGAAGCTCCGCAGAGGATGGGTGATGCAACAGGACATGACCCAAAGCATACAAGTAATTCAACAAAACAATGGCTGCAACAGCACAGAATACACTTTCTGGAGTGGCCCAGTCAGGGTCCTGACCTCAACCCAATTGAAATGCTGTGGTATGACCTTAAGAGAGCGATTCACACCAGACATCCCAAGAATATTGCTACACTGAAACAGTTTTGTAAAGAGGAGTGGTCCAAAATGATTCCAGATCGTTGTGCAGGTCTGATCTGCAACTACAGGAAACGTTTGGTTGAGGTTATTGCTGCCAAAGGAGGGTCAACCAGTTATTAAGTCCAAAGGTTCACATACTTTTTCCTCCCTGCACTGTGAATGTTTACCATGGCAACATCTAATGTTTGTGTAGTATTATGTTCAACAGACTATGTTCTTCTATTGTTGTGACTTAGATGACATTCAGAGCACATTTTATGCCCAATTCATGCAAAACTCCACGTAATCCCAAGGGGTTCACATACTTTTTCTTGCAACTGTATGTACAGATGGAGAAATGTGTATATGGACAATGACAGCGTGCCCACTTTAAATACACTTAATACAGCACATTCTTCTGTTATTTAATGTACCGTGAGCTGTCATTATCATAATAATAAAAAACGGGTTCCTCTTATGGCATGCTGGGTAATTGTATATACTGTATTCAGTGAGCACACTAGGCTCTGGGACTTTTCCTGGATAGAAATAGTCCAGCCTGGTGTGGGCATATTGCCCTCCCAGGCAAAAGCTACCACATCTACTGTTTGGAGGATTCAGGTAGGTGACCTGAGGGCCTGAATGCTGAGACCTGGGTTTTGCTAAGAGCTGACTGAGATCTGGTCCGGTATTATGAAAGAAGACAACCAACTGTTCTTGGGCCTTGTGAGTACAGACACCTCTGAAAGGATCTTAGAGACTTTGAGTTGCAAAAACCCCTCTGGTGCTAAAGAGCCAGCTGCAAGTCTAGCTAAAGGAGACACCAGCTAGTGTCCTGAACAACTTTGTCCATCTATCCTTCTTCTTAAAGGAATGCTGCTCTTAGGGTTCTTAGAAAGAAAGTTACAGATGACTGCTACTACTACTACTAATACTACTACCTTAAACCTGAAGTCCACTGTTTGCTACAAGCATGGACTTTAATATAGCTTGTTCTGAAGAATATCCAACTCCTAAGGTGTACAAAGGTGTACTATCCTCAAGCGTACTAACCAAGTTCTCCAAAATTTAAAAAAAAAAAACCCAAAACAACACCTCTAGACTGGTCATTGGAGAAAACCAGTGAATGAGCTGTGTGCCTGGCTTTCCGGGTAAAGATTGTGGGGAAACCTGGACAGTATTCCTCCAGCAGAGCAGCGCTACAGTGGCCATAGAGAAAATGTCAAACAATAACTTTAATCTAGTTTAATTTTCTGAACTACTACCAACCTTTGACGTTGATCTTAAAGTTGATCTTCTGTCCAGCCACCTCACAAGTGTATTCTCCAGCATCTTTCTTCTCCACCTGCTCCACCACCAGATGCCGAGATTTACCTTCAATCTCCACCCTCATTTTCTTGCTGGAGGTGATCAGTTTCCCTTCCTTGTACCACTTCACCTCCATCTTTTCTTGGGCCACCTGACAGCTCAGGGTGGCCTTCTCTGACACCACAGCCTGGACTTCCTTCTGGACCTTGTCCAGGCTGGTGAATGCCGGCTCTGGTTCTGAAATACAAGAACATTTAAGATGACCAATTAGAGCGGTAAATCACTTACAGAATCAGATCAACCTGTAGCCAATAAAACAATTAGAACATTTTCTTGAAACTGACCTGTAACCAGTCAGATCATACACAGGACCCAAAATCAACTGCTACATGAATATCTCATTCCAGTTAAGTGTTTACATTCTCCTCAGACGTTTTTACACAAAAACTTTATAAATGAAATAACTGTAGTACATGAGCCTAGAATAGCTACTGCCTACAGCTTAGTATCCTACTAACCTTTGACGTTGATCTTAAAGTTGATCTTCTGTCCAGCGGCCTCACAGGTATATTCTCCAGCATCTTTCTTTTCAACCTGTTCCACCACCAGGAGCCGAGATTTACCCTCAGACTCCACCCTCACTTTCTTGCTGGAGGTGATCAATTTCCCGTCTTTGTACCACTTCACCTCTGTCTTCTCCTGGGCCACCTCACAGCTCAGGGTGGCCTTCTCTGACACCACAGCCTGGACCTCTTTCTGGACCTTGTCCAGACTGGTGAATGCCGGCTCTGGTTCTGAAATACAAGAACATTTAAGATGACCAATTAGAGCGGTAAATCACTTACAGAATCAGATCAACAGGTCGCCAATCAAACATTTCGAACAGTTTCTTGAAACTGACCTGTAACCAGTCAGATCATACACAGGACCCCAAACCACCAGCTACATGAATGTTTCATTCCAGTTAAGTGTGTACATTTTCCTCAGACATTTTTACACAAAATCTTTATAAATGAAATAACTGTAGCATGAGCCTAGAATAGCTACTGCCTGCGATAGTATCCTACTAACCTTTGACGTTGATCTTAAAGTTGATCTTCTGTCCAGCGGCCTCACAGGTATATTCTCCAGCATCTTTCTTTTCAACCTGTTCCACCACCAGGCGCCTAGATTTACCCTCAGACTCCATCCTCACTTTCTTGCTGGAGGTGATCAATTTCCCTTCCTTGTACCACTTCACCTCTGTCTTTTCCTGGGCCATCACACAGCTCAGGGTGGCCTTCTCTGACACCACAGCCTGGACTTCTTTCTGGACCTTGTCCAGACTGGTGAATGCCGGCTCTGGTTCTGAAATACAAGAACATTTAAGATGACCAATTAGAGCGGTAAATCACTTACAGAATCAGATCAACAGGTCGCCAATCAAACATTTAGAACAGTTTCTTGAAACTGACCTGTAACCAGTCAGATCATACACAGGACCCCAAACCACCAGCTACATGAATGTTTCATTTCAGTTAAGTGTGTACATTTTCCTCAGACATTTTAAACACAAAATCTTTGCAAATGAAATAACTGTAGAACATGAGCCTAGAATAGCTACTGCCTAAAATTAGTATCCTACTAACCTTTGACGTTGATCTTAAAGTTGATCTTCTGTCCAGCGGCCTCACAGGTATATTCTCCAGCATCTTTCTTTTCAACCTGTTCCACCACCAGGCGCCTAGATTTACCCTCAGACTCCATCCTCACTTTCTTGCTGGAGGTGATCAATTTCCCTTCCTTGTACCACTTCACCTCTGTCTTCTCCTGGGCCACCTCACAGCTCAGGGTGGCCTTCTCTGACACCACAGCCTGGACCTCTTTATGGACCTTGTCCAGACTGGTGAATGCCGGCTCTGGTTCTGGAATACAAGAACATTTAAGATGACTAATTAGAGCAGTAAATCACTTACAGAATCAGATCAACATGTCGCCAATCAAACATTTAGAACATTTTCTTGAAACTGACCTGTAACCAGTCAGATCATACACAGGACCCCAAACCAACAGCTACATGAATGTTTCATTTCAGTTAAGTGTGTACATTTTCCTCAGACATTTTAAACACAAAATCTTTGCAAATGAAATAACTGTAGAACATGAGCCTAGAATAGCTACTGCCTACAGCATAGTATCCTACTAACCTTTGACGTTGATCTTAAAGTTGATCTTCTGTCCAGCGGCCTCACAGGTATATTCTCCAGCATCTTTCTTTTCAACCTGTTCCACCACCAGGTGCCGAGATTTACCCTCAGACTCCACCCTCACTTTCTTGCTGGAGGTGATCAATTTCCCGTCTTTGTACCACTTCACCTCTGTCTTTTCCTGGGCCATCACACAGCTCAGGGTGGCCTTCTCTGACACCACAGCCTGGACCTCTTTCTGGACCTTGTCCAGACTGGTGAAGGCCGGCTCTGGTTCTGAAATACAAGAACATTTAAGATCACCAATTAGAGCAGTAAATCACTTACAGAATCAGAACAACAGGTCGCCAATCAGACATTTAGAACAGTTTCTTGAAACTGACCTGTAACCAGTCAGATCATACACAGGATCCAAAACCAACTGTTGCATGAATATCTCATTCCAGTTAAGTGTGTACATTCTCCCCAGATGTTTTAACACAAAATCTTTACAAATGAAATAACTGTAGAACATGAGCCTAGAGTAGCTACTGCCTGTGATAGTATCCTACGAACCTTTGACGTTGATCCTAAAATTGATCTTCTGTCCAGCGACCTCACAGATATATTCTCCAGCATCTTTCTTCTCAACCTGTTCCACCACCAGGTGCCGAGATTTACCCTCAGACTCCACCCTCACTTTCTTGCTGGAGGTGATCAATTTCCCGTCTTTGTACCACTTCACCTCTGTCTTCTCCTGGGCCACCTCACAGCTCAGGGTGGCCTTCTCTGACAAGGTAGCCTGGACTTCTTTTTGGACCTTTTCCTGATGAATGAATGCCGGCTCTGGTTCTGTAACAAAAGCATGAACCAAAATAGGTCTGTTGTTCCCATTATTTTGAGGCTGTCTGAAAAAATGTCTATCAGGATTTCCTTCAAGCATTTTACTGTGCAGATGCAGATGGAGGTTAGCTGACAATTCAAGCTTATAGAGTCCTCACAAAGGTGGTGAAGAGTGATCCTTCTCTCTCCATAACCCTAGTGAGATTCAGCGATGCCCAAAAAATTATAACTGAAAGCAGTCATAAATCTAACATAAAACATGTAGTCTAATGAGTCAATCCACAATATGGCCAGAACTGCATTGGCTCTTCAAGACTTCTTCAAGTTTTTGGTTATTTTGTGTGGACAATGAGACTTTTGGATGGCTAAACGTATATGTGTAATATTTTTAGATTAGATATCATAATAAACTAAAGAAGTAAAGGAACTGGAGGGTTTTAGCTACCTTTGACGTTGATTTTGAAGTTGACTTTCTTTCCAGCAGCCTCACAAGTATATTCTCCGGCATCCTTCTTCTCTACCTGCTCTACCACCAGACAGCGTGATTTACCCTCAGTCTCCACCCTCACTTTCTTGCTGGAGGTGATCAATTTCCCTTCTTTGTACCATTTCACCTCAGTCTTCTCCTGGGCCACCTCACAGCTCAGGGTGGCCTTCTCTGACACCACAGCCTGGACCTCTTTTTGAACCTTGTCCAGACTGATAAATGCCTGCTCTGGTTCTAAAATACAAAAAAATGTAACATTTCATTAAATATTGTATTCATGAATATACAGTATAAAGCATGAAAATGCTACTTGCCTGGCTGTCTCTGGCTTTATTATGGAGTCAATAACCTACATTAAATATGTAGCCACTGAAGTCCTAGCTCCTGATGTGTATACTTGTTTGGGTTATTGGTCAAAGTATTGGAGCCATCGAATCAATATCACAGAAAGGAAGTTTTTTTCAGGTGGTATTCAGGAATGGCAGTCGAAATATATCCCTCATACATAAGAGCTTTTTGTTTGGCTATTACATTTATTTGAAAAGAGGCAAAAAGTCTGAAATTTGGTGAATTGAAACATTTACAAAGTAGACAACCTGTAGCCAGTCAGGGCATTGGAACTTTCATAGGTGCAGACCAAGTTGGCTTATCAAGTAATTCATACAACTGCTGCAACCAACAATCTACCAGAGCAACGCTTGAAGCACCAGAATGAATTGCATCCAATTAGTGAGTTAGGAGTTTTACAGGAAACTGGCCTGTAGCTATTTAGCTCATTAGAACATATATAGGACCCACCCAATCATCCCTCTGCAGACATTTGTAGTCATAAAGCTTTAAGAAAGACTGTCCTAAAAAATATCTCTCTGGAGAAGCTATTGTTTGTTATCCCATGATCCTGCTAACCTTTGACGCTGATCTTAAAGTTGATCTTCTGTCCGGCGGCCTCACAGGTATATTCTCCAGCATCCTTCTTCTCCACCTCTTCTACCACCAGATGCCGTGATTTACCCACAGTCTCCAGCTTCAGTTTCTTGCTGGAGGTGATCAACTTCCCGTCCTTGTACCACTTCACCTCCATCTTCTCCTGGACCACCTCACAGTTAAGGGTGGCCTTCTCCGACAAGATAGCTTGGACCTCTTTCTGGACCTTGTCCAGATGGATGAAAGCTGGCTCTGGTTCTGTAAATAAAACACAATTACTTGGGTCTGTTGTCTGCAAATATGAGGAAACCGAGCAACACGATGTTTGAAACTTCCCTGGTTTCTACAAACTTACTAAACTAACAACAAAACCCCACCAGATTCCTTAGAAGCAGGTGTGGAGACTTGGACAAGCTCTTTTTTTGGTTGATCTCAATTCTAGAGTTCAAAATCTATCTAAGACCTAATTTTCAGTTTTGGAATTATGTTCCTCTCGGTTTTAACGGTGAACTGAATTTGGAAATTCCCTGCACAATGTAGGCTATTTAATTGAAATATATTTGATTCTAAAATGCACAATTTAGAGATTTCAGAGGTTGCTGAGGAATCAGAAGTGAATATAGATCTTCAACTGAATAAACAGAAATACAAACCCTTTGGCAGGTTAAACAGCAAACATGTATGTATTTCATATGTATATTTAGCTATTTGCATGAGGTTCTGCTCAAAGCATTAGTTTTAGGGCCTGTGTCGATAGGCTTTGGACTTACAGTATGTCTATGGCATTAAAGCAGAACTTAACCCAAAAGGGGAAGATCCACTTGTGGCATCCTCCTTCCCTCCACTGCCAAATGTAACACTTTTTAGGGGGGAGCAGGTACCTGGTTTTGACAGGTATACGTTCTTACTTCTGGGTCAGATTGCTGCGTCATCTGTGAGGAAGATTGGTCCCCTCCTTCATCCCCCTGTAGCACTCTGGGACACACACAGGACTGCAGGGCAATTCACAAAGTGTGGAGCGGTTCTCATATGCTCAGCAGGAAACCATCTGTGAAGCCAAAAAAGCTTCACTGCCGGTTTCCCTTACCTAAGAAGCCGTCACTTACACCCAATGCCAACTGAAGAATCGGCTCGGGTGTGGACATCACTGGATCCATGGACAGGTAAGTGTACTTATATTAAAAGTTTGCAGCTACAGTATTTGTAGCCGCTGACTTCATTTTCTTGGGGGGGGGGAACTGGAGCTCCTCTTTAACACTCATTTGTGATGCTTCTGAGATCATTCAGAATACATTGATAGGTGCATCTGAGCCTTCTTCTAAATTGCCTTTGACCTGCTACAAGCAGGTTTTGCATTCCCATTGTATTAGAATGAGAAACCCCTTAGAGACAAACAAGAGCTTTTTGACACAGGCCCTTAGATATTTAAAAATGATGTCATAATGTCATTGGCCCTCAAAATTTCACCTTTAACACTACAAACAAATGTCATAAATGATTTCAACAATCTGTTCCTGGAATCTTGCTAACCACTTAAACTGTTGCTGGGAAAATTCACCACCATGCCACCAACCTTTAACGCATTTCAAGAAGAGATGTCACCACAGTTAGCATATACAGCAGATTTCTGGTTAGCAATTGAACCTTTAGGGGCCTATGTACATGGGCTTTCGGTTAGAGCTGCATGTCTTTCCTTGCAAAGTCAATAGGAATGCAAAATCATGTTTGATGGACATTAAAAAATAAGTCAGCCGCAGGTTCGAAGAACTTAAGAAGGCACTCAAATCTGATCTCAAATGCAAACTCAATGCACTTGAAAGTATGATGCATTTGTCCATCAACATCTAAATTTATCCACCTTCTTGCAACTCAACATCCTTTAAGTGATAGGAAAAATTAATCTCACCTTTTATGTTGACCTTGAAGTTGATCTTCTGTCCAGAGGTCTCACAGGTATATACCCCGGCATCGTTCTTCTCCACCTGCTCCACCACCAAACACCGAGATCTACCCTCAGTCTCCACCTTCAGCTTCTTGCTGGATGTGATCAGTTTCCCATCTTTGTACCACTTCACCTCCGTCTTCTCCTGAGCCACTTCACATCTCATGGTGGTCTTCTCTGACAAGATAGCCTGGACCTCTTTCTGCACCTTGTCCAAGTTGGTGAAGGCTGGCTCTGGTTCTAATAAAGATATAATATTAAGATATAAAATATAGATAATTCTGTTATTTTTCTTACTTTTTATTTGTTCTAAATATGGCTCAATCAATATTTTGTAAAAGCCAAACCCAGAGGAATCATATGTGTTAATTATAGCTAAAAAACGTTGACTGATGACTTAAGAGAATGGGAAACAAGTAGAAGGATTTTAAAAAAGGTCCTCATATTGGCAGCAGAGTTTTGGCAGAAAAAACACCTGACGCTTGTCAAAGTGTCTAACGTTTACAAGCGTTTAGGCGCGGTTACAAGCATCAAGCGTCAGGAATGGACTCGCCAATGGTGGTGGGACTCACCTGCCTTGTGGGCTGCAGTACCAGGCGAGCGGCCAGCGGGTGTTCTCAGCAACCAGAAGCTCACTCCTGCAATCAGCAATCACCTGAGGCTGATTGCAGGAGGTGTATTTCATCCATCAGTGCATATCAATGCCACATATTAGTGCCCATCTGAGCTGCCTTTCAGTGCCAACTATCAGTGCCAGTCAGTGCCGCCTATGAGTGCTGCCAATCAGTGCCATCTAACAGTTCCAGGCAGTGCCACCTCTCAGTGCCAGTCAGTGCCACCTATGAGTGCTGCCAGTCAGTGCCATCTAACAGTTCCAGTCAGTGCCGCCTCTCAGTGCCAGTCAGTGCCGCCTCTCAGTGCCAGTCAGTGCCGCCTATCAGTGCCATATATGAGTACTTCCTTTCAGTGCCCATCAGTAATGTCTGTGAGTGCCCACCAGTGATGCCTGTCAATGCCCATTAGTGCCACCTACCAGTGCCTCCTCATCAGTGCCTCCTATCAGTGCCCATCACTGCAGCCTCATAAGCGCACATCATTGAAGGAGAAAAATTACTAATTTACAAAATTTTAGAACAGAAAAAACTATCTGTCTAAAAAAAAATTATAAAAATTTCATATGGGTACAGTGTTGCATGACCGCGCAATTGTAATTCAAAGTGCGACAGCGCTGAAAGCTGAAAATTGGCCTGAGCAGGAAGGTGGTGAAAGTGCCCGATAGGCGAGGGGTTAAAAAAAAACAAAAAACACCTTTTTTGGATGGGCATCTTAGTGAACACAACATACAGGGATATGAGTTTTTGACATGAGCACACCCATATGGGTTAAACTGGGTGGACTTGCGTCTTTATTCAACCTTTCAAACTACGGATCAAAATGGAATTCTAATTCCCGATCAACCATTTCCTAATCCGTTGGGCATTCGTAGGTCATGAGAGGGGCCAGGATAGTTGGGTATGAGAAGTCGGTAACAGCGGATTTTCTTACACCCATGAAAATCGCCAATGAAATTGCGGCACCAACAACCGCAGCTGTTGCCAGGTAAATGGACGCCGTGACGCCCCACTGTCTATAAAGATGTAAACTAGTAATTGGAGGGCCGAATGAAAGCTGTTAATCCTGGCTGACTTTTATGGACGGCTCACATTACAGGTGGATTACGGATCAGGAATGCCCCTACCACTGCGGATGTGTGACACATAATACTGCTGATCCAGACAACGCCATCAACAGCAACACTACAAACTACAAAGGTGACTTATAGTAAAAAAAATACTTAAAGAGAACCTGTCACAATCAACGTGGGCAATTCAAGGTGAGCATACGAGGGTGAAAGCCAGAGATAACCTTCCGTGAAAACCCCGCGGTGGAATGGATTGTATAAAAATCTCGACCTTTTCTGTAAAAGTCACCAAGCAGCCCCAACGTCTTCAACTTACCGATTGGCGCATACGCAGTGAAAACGCATTATAATATATCTGTTACAATGTAATAATGAATGAAGCTTGCAACCAGAGTTTGCATGCTTCATTCACGCAGGAGTCGCTTTAAAGTGCCTCTGTTGCTGTAAAGCAGGATCTGCAGAGGAGAAGATTTATACTTATGCCGGCCATACATGGGTCGAAATTCGATAGTTTTTTTGTCCGAAAATCGTACCTAAGAATAATCGGCCAATTTTCGCTCAGTTAGTGGGTCAATGGCACCGGCCGATTTTCCCTGTGTCAGTGGGTCAATGGTACCGGCCGTTTTTTGCTCTGTTAGTGGGTCAATGGCACCGGCCAATTTTCACTTTGTTAGTGGGTCAATGGCACCGGCCAATTTTCACTTTGTTAGTGGGTCAATGGCACCGGCCAATTTTCACTTTGTTAGTGGGTCAATGGCACCGGCCGATTTTCACTTTGTTAGTGGGTCAATGGCACCGGCCGATTTTCACTCAGTTAGTGGGTCAATGGCACTGGCCGATTTTCGCTCTGTTAGTTGGGTCAATGGCACCGGCCAATTTTCGCTGTGTCAGTAGGGTCAATGGCACCGGCCGATTTTCACTCAGTTAGTGGGTCAATGGCCCCGGCCGATTTTCGCTCAGTTAGTGGGTCAATGGCACCGGACGATTTTTGCTCTGTTAGTGGTGTCAATGGCACCGGCCGATTTTTGCTCTGTTAGTGGGGTCAATGGCACCGGCTGATTTTTGCTCTGTTAGTGGGTCAATGGCACTGGCCAATTTTCGCTCTATTAGTGGGTCAATGGCACCGGCCGATTTTCGCTCTGTTAGTGGGTCAATGGTGGGTCAATGGCACCGGCCGATTTTCGCTCTGTTAGTGGGTCAATGGCACCGGACGATTTTCGCTCAGTTAGTGTGTCAATGGCACCGGCCTGATTTTCGCTCAGTTAGTGGGTCCATGGCACTGGCCGATTTTCGCTGTTAGTGGGTCAAGGGCACCAGCCGATTTTCTCTCAGTTAGTGGGTCAATGGCACTGGTCGATTTTCGCTCAGTTAGTGGGTCAATGGCACCGGCCAATTTTCGCTTTGTTAGTGGGTCAATGGCCCCGGCCGATATTCGCTCAGTTAGTGGGTCAATGGCACCGGACGATTTTCGCTCAGTTAGTGGGTCAATGGCACTGGCCGATTTTCGCTCTGTTAGTGGGTCAATGGCACTGGCCGATTTTTGCTCTGTTAGTGGGGTCAATGGCACCGGACGATTTTCAGTCAGTTAGTGGGGTCAATGGCACCAGACGATTTTCGCTCTGTTAGTGGGTCAATGGCACCGGCCGATTTGCGCTCTGTTAGTGAGTCAATGGCACCGGACGATTTTCGCTCAGTTAGTGGGTCATTGGCACCGGCCGATTTTCGTGGTTCCTCCCCTTTTCGGTGATCGGGCATGTTGGAAAATTCATGAAAAACGACCAATTTGCAACTCAATGATGGTCAAATAGTACGATAATTTTTCAGAAAAGAATATGCTGTGACCTGGAAGGAACAGAAGTTTCGCCTGTTATATGGGGTGAACTTTATGACTTGGTCGGGCAATTTTCTAAATCATTGATGGCGCCATCGGATTACCAAGTGAACAGCGTTTTCAATTTAGATGCCTGTGTCCTCCTGCCACATGCTATGGTTGCTTTTCCTGACTCCCTATGTCACTAATGTGTCCTGTAGTGATGCAGAAGCCGGCAGGAGGAACCACAGAGAACAGGGGAGCACTAGACACGTGAACTGGCCGTGAAAAATGGAGGAGCATGCTGCAGGACAGGTGAGTATAAACCCTAGACTTTTGCAAGTCCTAGATTTTTTTACATTTTTCATTTGCTCAGAGTGTGACCTGGATAGCAAACGATATTCGAACCCTTGCAATTATATTGGGTATGCAGTGGGAGGGGAGGCTCTAGGTGTACAAGGTAAGTCAAAGGTCTTAAAATGGGTAAGTGAACTTCTGAGGTCCAAATATAGAAACTGCAGCTGAAGACGTTTTTAAAGATACGAACACGGGGGCCAACATCATCCTATTGATTTTCACTGCCAAATGAGTCACTGACTCCAGAACTAGAATGAAGGACTGGAGTTAGGCCTTTACTGGCTGTCAGGGACTTTCTAGAAAGCCGGGATAAGGATGACCCAAAAGTATGAACTGAAAAAATTAGGTACAGGTTCATGTTACAGTTAGTGAGAAAAATAAAGGGGTGGCCAACAGTAACCTCCTGAAAATCAGATTTTCTGGCTGTTGTGCTAACCCTTAGGTTTTCCAAGTGTTTCCTCAAATTAGAATCTTAAAATTATTCATAGAATAGGAATTCTAGAAAATTCATAGAGTTCCTCATCCAGACATAGTAGGCAGATCAGCAAAATCTGAGAGAAAAATATTCCTCAACTTCTTAGTTCTTCCAGACCAGTGACTCCAAGTACTGAATCAAGAAGGTCAGAATATTAGCCAGGGAACCAACATTTCAAGAAGAGATGTCCCCACAGTTCGCATATACAGCAGATTTCTGGTTAGCAATTGAACCTCTAGGGGCCTATGTACATGGGCTTTCGGTTAGAGCTGCATGTCTTTCCTTGCAAAGTCAATAGGAATGCAAAAGCATGTTTGATGGACATTAAAAAAAAAGTCAGCTGCAGGTTAGAAGAACCTATGAAGGCACTCAAATGGAAACATCTTGATCTGACCTCAAATGCAAACTCAATGCACTTGAAAGTATGATGCATTTGTCCATCAACATCTAATTTTATCCACCTTCTTGCAACTCAACATCCTTTAAGAGACAGGAAAAATGAATCTCACCTTTTATGTTGACCTTGAAGTTGATCTTCTGTCCAGCAGCCTCACAGGTATATTCTCCGACATCTTTTTTCTCCACCTGCTCCACCACCAGATGCCGAGATCTACCCTCAGACTCCACCTTCAGTTTCTTGCTGGAGGTAATCAGTTTCCCATCCTTGTACCACTTCACCTCCGTCTTTTCCTGGGACACCTCACAGTTTAGTTTGGCCTTCTCTGACAATTTGACTTGGACCTCTTTTTGCACCTTGTCCAGATTGGTGAACACCGGCTCTGGTTCTAGAAAATGATATTAATCTTTGGTAAATTTCACATCTCATGCCATACAGAGAAACCTCAGACATAGGACCCTTGATGTTAATCCTTTTTCTTCCTTACATGTTAATTCTGTACTTGCTGCCTTTGACACAGTGGGCCACTCCCTCCTCCTCAAAAAAACTCCTTTGGTCTTCGCGACTGTACTCTTCACTGGTTGTCATCCTACCTATCCCACCACATCTTCATTGTCACTTAACAATTCTACTTCCTCTTCTCCTCATCCTTTCCTTCTCTTTATGGACAAGACTGTCCATAATTTTAAAGGGTGCCTCAAGACTGTCCATAATTTTAAAGGGTGCCTCAGGACTGTCCATAATTTTAAAGGGTGGCTCGGAACTGTCCAAAATTTTAAAGGGTGCCTCAAAACTTTCCATAATTTTAAAGGGTGCCTCAAGACTGTCCATAATATTAAAGGGTGCATTGGGACTGTCCAAAATTTTAAAGGGTGCCTCGGGACTGTCCAAAATGTTAAAGAGTGCCTCGGGATTTTAAAGGGAGCCTTGACTGAAACAGGTTGAGAGACACTGATCTAGACATCTAAACAAAGGTTTAAAGTGAAAAATGAAAGTTACAGTCCAGAGTGGTCTACCTAAAAATAGGTTTGACCTTGACCTCAAGACTGTCTATAATTTTAAAGGGTGCCTCAAGACTGTCCATAATTTTAAAGGGTGCCTCAAGACTGTCCATAATTTTAAAGGGTGCCTCAAGACTGACCATAATTTTAAAGGGTGCCTCAAGACTGACCATAATTTTGAGGCACCCTTTAAAATTATGGACAGTCCCAAGGCACCCTTTAAAATTATGGACAGTCTTGAGGCTCCCTTTAAAATTATGGACAGTCCCAAGGCACCCTTTAAAATTATGAACAGTCTTGAGGCACCCTTTAAAAATTTGGACAGTCCAGAGGCACCCTTTAACCACTTCCTGTCCGGACACTTTTACCCCCTTCCTGTCCAGGCCAATTTTCAGCTTTCGGCGCTCTCACATTGTGAATGACAATTACTCAGGCATACAACACTGTATCTAAATGAAATTATTATCATTTTTTTCAAACAAATAGAGCTTTAATTTGGTGGTATTTAATCATCACTGGGGTTTTTATTTTTTGCTAGAAAAATGAAAAAAGACTGAAAATTTTGAAAAAAAACATGTTTTTCTTAGTATTTGATACTAAATTTTGCAAATAAATATACTTTCTTCATAAATTTAGGCCAAAATCCATTGTGCTACATTTTGTTGGTAGACATAACCCAAATCAGTGTGTATTATTTAGTCTTTGTGAAAGTTATAGAGTCCACAGACCACGGTATATATATTTGATATATTTGAAAATGTATCAATCCTGATGCACGGACTACCTATATAATTTCTTGGGGCCCTAAAATGCCAGGACAGTACAAATACCCCCCAAACGACCCCTTTTAGGAAAGTAGACAGTCTGAGGTATTTAATAAGAGGCATGGGGAGTTTTTTGAAGTTGTCATTTTTTGCCAATTTTTTAAGGAAATGATGAAAGTAAAAAAAATTCTTTTTTTTTTCCCACAAAGTTGTCATTTAACAAGTTCTTTCTCTCACACGGCATAGGCATACTTGCAATTACACCCCAAAACACATTCTGCTACTCATCCTGAGTATGGCGATACCACATGTGTAAAACTTTTTCACAGCCTAACTACATAGAAGGGCCCCACATCCAATAAGCACCCTAGGGGGCAAAAATTACACATCTAATTTCTTGACTGTCTATCACAGTTTTGGAGGTCCTGGAGCACCAGGACAATTGAATTACCCACAAAATGACCCCATTTTCGAAAGAAAACACCTCAAGGTATGTTTTAAGAGGCATGGGGAGTCCTCTGAAGACTTCATTTTTTGCCACATGTTTTTGGAAAATGTGAAAAGAAAATGAAAATGTATTTTTTTTTACGCAAAGTTGTCAATCTATGAGATATTTCTATTACACAGCATAGGCATACTTAAAATTACACCCCAAAACACATTCTCTAACTCTTCCTGAATATGGTGATACCAAATGTGTGAGACTTTTTCACAGTCTGGCCACATAGAGGGGTTCCACATCCAATAAGCACCTGTTAGCGTTCTAAGGGCAAAAATTACACATCTAATTTCTTGACTACCTATTACCGTTTTGGAGGTCCTGGAGCATCAGGGCAATGGAATTATCCACAAAATGACCCCATTTTGGAAAGCAAACACCCCAAGGTATGTTTTAAGAGGCATGCAGAGTCTTCTGAAGACTTCATTTTTTGCCACAAGTTTTTGGAAAATGCGAAAAGAAAATGAAAATGTATTTTTTTCTACACAAAGTTGTCAATCTATGAGATATTTCTAATACACTGCATAGCCATACTTAAAATTACACCCCAAAACACATTCTCTAACTCTTCCTGAATATGGTGATACCAAATGTGTGAGACTTTTTCACAGTCTGGCCACATAGAGGGGTTCCACATCCAATAAGCACCTGTTAGCGTTCTAAGGGCAAAGATCGCACATCTAATTTCTTAACTACCTATTGCTGTTTTTGAGGTCCTGGAGTATCAGGACAATGGAATTATCCACAAAAAGACCCCATTTTGGAAAGCAAACACCCCAAGGTATGTTTTAAGTTCTCCGTCACTCAATACTCCATCACTCAATAATTTGAAATGCTTCCTCGCTTGTATATGATCTTTTGGCCATATTTTTGACACTGATCAGGACCCACTGGTATGGCAGTGATCAGGATGGTGTTGCAGTGAGGGACAGATATCTGGCTGCAGTTGGTTCACACTAGTCACTGTTGGGCAAAAATCAGAGATACAGTGAGGTGGCTGGCAATGTTTTGTGAGTGTGTGTAAACTCTGTGCAAAGGCTGAAAATTACTCACAGTTAGCTGTACTGGATCTCTCTCCTCACAGACGATGGCAGTGAACAGGATCCACTGGTGTGGCAGAGATCAGGGACACTTTATGAACAGGCACACTTTAAGGTGATCAGGGACACTGATTGGGCCACTGTATGGTGATCAGGGACACTGCTGGGCCACTGCGGTGATCAGGGACACTGCTGGGCCACTTGTGTGGCGATCAGGGACACTGTGGCAATCAGGGACACTGTGGCGATCAGGGACACTGCTGGACCACTTGTGCGGCGACCATGGACACTGCTGGGCCACTGCGATGATCAGGACACTGCTGGGCCACTTGTATGGCGATCAGAAACACTGCTGGGCAACTGCGGTGATCAGGGACACTGCGGTGATCAGGGGCACTGCTGGACCACTTGTCCGGCAATCAGGGACACTGCTGGCCACTTGTGTGGTGATCAGGGACACTGCTGGGCCACTTGTGTGGTGAACTGGGCCACTGCGGCAATCAGGGACACTGCGGTGATCAGGGACACTGCTGGACCACTTATGCAGCAATCGGGGACACTGCGGTGATCAGGGACACTGCTGGGACACTGCGGCGATCAGGGACACTGCTGGACCACTTCTGCGGCGATCAGGGACACTGCTGGGCCACTGCGATGATCAGGACACTGCTGGGCCACTTGTGTGGCAATCAGAAACACTGCTGGACTACTGCGGTGATCAGGGACACTTTGGTGATCAGGGGCACTGCTGGACCACTTATCCGGCGATCAGGGACACTGCTGGGCCACTTGTGTGGTGATCAGGAACACTGCTGGGCCAATGTGGGGATCAGGGACACTGCTGGGCCAATTGTGTGGTGATCAGGAACACTGCTGGGCCAATGCGGTGATCAGGGACACTGCTGGGCCACTTGTGTGGTGATCAGGAACACTGCTGGACCAATGCGGTGATCAGGGACACTGCTGGGCCACTTGTGTGGTGGTCAGGGACACTGCTGGGCCACTGCGGCAATCAGGGCCACTGCGGCGATCAGGGACACTGCTGGACCACTTGTGCGGCGATCAGGGACACTGCTGGGCCACTTGTGTGGCGATCAGGGACACTGCTGGGCCACTGCGGCAATCAGGGACACTGCGGCAATCAGGGACACTGCTGGACCACTTGTGCGGCAATCAGGGACACTGTGGCGATCAGGAACACTGCTGGACCACTTGTGCGGCAATCAGGGACACTGCGGTGATCAGGGACACTGCTGGGCCACTGCGGCGATCAGGGACACTGCTGGACCACTTGTGCGGCAATCAGGGACACTGCGGTGATCAGGGACACTGCTGGGCCACTGCGGCAATCAGGGACACTTCTGGGCCACTTGTGTGGCAATCAGGGACACTGCTTGGCCACTGCGGCGATACTGCTGGGCCACTTGTGTGACGATCAGGGACACTGCTTGGCCACTGCGGCGATCAGGGACACTGTGACGATCAGGGACACTGTGGCGATCAGGAACACTGCTGGGCCACTATGTGGTGATCAGGGACACTGACAATCAGGGACACTGCTGGGCCACTTGTTGGGCGATCAGAGCCACTTGTGGGCAATCAGGGCCACTTGTGGGCGATCAGGGCCACTTGGGGCAATCAGGGCCACTTGGGGCAATCAGGGCCACTTGGGGCAATCAGGGACACTTGGGGCAATCAGGGACACTTGGGGCAATCAGGGACACTTGTGGGGGCAATCAGGGACACTTGTGGGGGCAATCAGGGACACTTGTGGGGGCAATCAGGGACACTTGTGGGGGCGATCAGGGCCACTTGTTGGGGCAATCAGGGTCACTTATTGGGGTGATCAGGGACATGTGGGGCAATCAGGGCCACTTTAGGGGCGATTAGGGCCACTTTAGGGGCGATCAGGGACACTTTAGGGGCGATCAGGTGTCACTGAGGTGGAGGGCAGTTAGCTACAGCCCTTTTCTTCGCTGTTTCTCCTCTCACAGACAACTCCGTGAGAGGAGAAGGAGGCGGAAGCCGCACCATGCGGCTTTTGTTCACACTTAAGCTGTGTCCTTACTGGACACAGCTGATCACATGGTATGGGACCGATTTCATTGGTCCCATACCATGTCACGTAATCCACCATGTCCGTCGGACTCGGCGATCATCGGGCTCGCGGGTGCGCGCTCTAGGAGCCGCGCACGAGCCTCAGATGCAAGGTGCCGTTTAGAGACGGCAACCCGCTCCTGTAGGTGTCCCGTCCTGCCGTTTATAAACAGCGGCCGGACGGGAAGTGGTTAAAATTATGGACAGTCTTGAGGCACCCTTTAAAATTATGGGCAGTCTTGAGGCATCCTTTAAAATTTTGGACAGTCCAGAGGCACCCTTTAAAATTTTGGACAGTCTTGAGCAGGGGCTGACTGACCATTTGGAAATTCGGGCACTGCCCGAGGGCCCGGGGTCAGTAGGGTGCCCCATGAGATGCCCCTGGTACCTTTTTCCTAGGCTTTTTTGAGTTTGGGCAAGGACACAGGTGCCCCATGATCCCCTATTGCCCAGGGGCCCCATGAGTTGTCAGTTCGCCCCTGGTCTTAAGGCACCCCGTTCTAAAATGGGGTGCTTTAAGACTGTCCATAATTCCAAAAGGGCACTCCGTTCTAAAATGTGAAAAACTATTCTAATGGTTTTATATAACGCAGCAACATCCACACATGTAGGACACCCAACATTAGAGGCGATTTATATTTCCAAAGCAAATACACTTTTGCACACTGGTACTGACTAGTATTCTACTGTTTCTCTTCTCCCTCAGTTTTTATCCATCACTGAGCTAATGTGACCCCCAACACTGATGGAGAGGGACAGAAGGTCAAACCTGAATGCTGTGCAGGCAGCTGACATCCTCCCTATCAACTGATGATGTAATTGATTGTCAGGACGCTGTAATGGCGGACAATGAAACCCCGTGGCTTTGTGTAACTAAAAGGCAGGCTTGTATACAAGTTTTGGGCAATTTGTAGACATTTTGCCAAGGTACCCCTGAAGGAACCTCAAGGCACCCGGGGGTGCCTGGGCACCCTGGTTGAATAAGGCTGCTCTAGATCCTTTATTAGTTTCTCCATTTAAAAGCTAGCTAAGACTTCTTTCGTTTCGGAGTAAGGAAGGGTTAGACCCTCTGTCAGATTTTTATTGCACTCAGTGTTGGGGAGACTTCTCCTCACTTTCTTTTCCTGGTGACAGGTATCAAAGAGAACAGAATGGGAATACAAGCCTGACCAGAAGGGACATAAATATAAATTGTAAAGCCCAACTTAAATTTTAATCTGAATTAGCTAAAAAAGCAATCAAAGTGCAACAAAACAAAAAAGGTATGCAAAGTTTTACAGTCTGTTTTTTTTTTTAGAAAGCATCTACAGCCTGGGTTGAGAAGCCTTTCCCCTGCCAGCATGCTGCAAAACCGGACTAATGCTCTCTGTGTGGAAGCAGCGGGCTCTCTGCAGATCTCTGGCACTCTCCCTGCTGCGTCAGCCCACATGGATGAAAAATATAGTTGAAATATATTTTAAAAATATTTTTCGCATACATATTGTCATACATTTGAAATGCTACAATTTTCTCCATATTCAAAAAAAAAAATAAATTATATATATATATATATATATATATATATAAATAGATTTTGAAATATATTGAATTTGGCCAAAATTGTAGCATTTCAAATATATGTCAATATATTTGGGAAGAATATATTTTTAAAAAACATTTTCCATATAATTTGTAATATATAAAAACGCATTTCAACATGCAGTGTATATATATATATATATATATATATATATATAAATATAAATATATTTTGAAATATATTGATTTTGGCCAAAATTTTAGCATTTCAAATATATGTCAATATATATTTTTAAAAAACAATTTTCAGATATTTTGTAATATATAAAAACGCATTTCAACATGCAGTGTATATGTATATATATATATATATATATATATATATATATATATATATATAAATATATTTTGAAATATATTGAATTTGGCCAAGATTGTAGCATTCCAAATATATGTCAATATATTTGGGAAGAATATTTTTAAAAAATATTTCAAATATATTTTCCTTCCATGTGGGAAAGCTAGAACTCTGCAATCAGTAAAGTTCATGCTCCCCCAGCAAAGGGCGTGCCAGAAGTTTGACTACTTCCGCGTAGGGTAAAAGGGTCCTTCTATGCAGCATGCGGGCAGGGGACAGGCTATTCTACTCAGGCTGTGGCTTCTTTCCAAAGAAAACCAACTGCATGGCTGTGCACACATTTTGTTTTGATGCATTCAGAACAGATTTAGCTGACTTAAACAAAAGGTTCCATTTTTCTAAAAAATAATTTCAACATATTTCTTGCAACTCAACTTCCTTTAGAGGAAAAAAAATACTAACTTTAAAATTTCATTGGGCTCAGCTAAAAATAGCCGTCACTGTTTTAGAAAAAGGATCCTTATCCTAGTATTTTAATTATGCGAATTGAGCCTCTTGGTAGCCATGGAGAAAATGTCCTACACCAACATTACTCTAGTTTTCATTTCTGAACGACCACCAACCTTTGACGTTGATCTTGAAGTTGATCTTCTGTCCAGCAGCCTCACAAGTATATTCTCCGGCATCTTTCTTCTCCACCTGCTCCACCACCAGACGCCGAGATCTACCTTCAGACTCTATCCTTAGTTTCTTGCTGGAGGTGATCATCTTCCCATCTTTGTACCACTTCACCTCCATCTTCTCCTGGGACACCTCACAGCTCAGGGTGGCCTTCTCCGACAGTACAGCCTGGACCTCTCTCTGGACTTTGTCCAGGTTGGAGAATGCTGTCTCCGATTCTGGGAAACCATACAAATAACAAGTAGTACAGTTGACCAAAAAATATAAAAGTGTGCTGATATATCGTCACGTACTATAGACATCTTCGTGAAGGCCAAAAAATATGTAGAGCATATAAGTAGGTCCATGTAAGAGCTAACACACTCGCTGACTATTTACAAAGCCACAGATGTGGGACATTAACCTCTAATTGGTATTGTAACCTGTGTGTGTCCCCTTGTGTGTCTGTACCAAGGCCAAACATTCCAGGGGGCGGAGACTTCTGATCCGGGGGGCGGAGACTTCTGATCCAGGGGCGGAGACTTCTGATCCGGGCCATTTGGGTGATTTTTGTTATCATTATGATTTAAAAAGGAGCCAAACAACTATGTGATAATAAATGGCTTCATATGATCATCATCCTTCAATAAAAGAGCATTTTTTTTGCCATGATCAGTCATATTTTTAATATCAATGCCAAAATTTCACAATTTCTGCCAGGGGATGCAAACTATGCTACTGTATCATATAACATTTCACTTTTATTCACTGATTGTTTTTCAGTTTTTAGGTGGATACATTTGTATATTTTTTCATATAGCGCAGCGCTTTTGTTTTGATACATTTTCTTTTATATTGTATTCTATGCTATTGTTTTTTCTATTCGATTCTTTTATTGTTATTTTATTTCATTTTTAAACTCTTTAATTTTTTTTTTTATCACTTTGATTACTTGAACTTCACATTTGATAGCTGGAGCAGTGACAGGTCCTCCTTACTGAGACATCTGGGGTCTATCCCTACTCTTCCCTTAAAAGCTTAAGATCAAACCAAGAAAAGCGATCCAGTGTCTTTTTAGCTTCTAGGATCACTTTTACATCAAAGGGCAAAAAATGTTGATCCTGGGATGATGCTTGCAGCTGCAGGCATCATCCTGGTATCAGGGGCGGACTGACCATTCGAACACTCGGGCACTGCCCGAGGGCCCGGGGTCAGTAGGGGGCCCCATGAGATGCCCATGGTACCTTTCATTGGCTTTTTCATAGGCTTTTTTGGGTATGGGCGAGAACACAGGGGCCCCATGATCCTCTATTGCCCGGGGGCCCCATGAGTTGTCAGTCCGCCCCTGCCCGGTATAACCACTGAAACTCTAGGAAAACATATGATGTCCTACGGGTGGGAAGTGGTTCCATTTATCGTGTTTGTTTTTAACATCATGGATCCACCTTTCTACTTCCATGATGCTGTTTACTTTCCTTTTTCATTCAGTAGCCATAGGGCAAACAGTCCCTTTCCAATATCTGGGAACTTAAGTGGTCTTTTAGAAGAAAACAAGGTCAAGGTGGGCATGAACATTGTGAATAAAGAGCAGACCAGAGGCAAAAACAATGGCTTGGATCCTGGCAAATTTTAGGTTCTAAAAAGTAATGTCACACTACTTGGAATTAACTTCAATACACATCATTTTGGTTTTGGATAGCGTAGGAAACAATTAGAACTTTTATTTTTTTGCTTTCTGTGCTCTCTTAGGAAGACTTCCCTCACTTCCTATTCTGGAGGCATCTTTTCAAAGTAAGGACAGCTATGTCCAGAACACAAGTCCACATTGTACATTTTCCTGTTCTGGTGCAAACTACCCAAATCTTGAAGCTCAGATAACTTTATCTACCTTTGATGTTGATCTTGAAGTTGATCTTCTGTCCAGCTGCCTCACAGGTATATTCTCCAGCATCTTTCTTCTCCACTTGTTCTACCACCAGACGCCGAGATCTACCCTCAGACTCTACCTTTAATGTCTTACTTGAGGTGACCAGTTTGCCTTCCTTGTACCACTTCACCTCCATCTTTTCCTGGGCCATCTCACAGCTCAGGGTGGCCTTCTGGGACAGCACAGCCTGGATCTCTTTTTGGACCTTGTCCAGGTTAATAAATGGGGGTTCTGGCTCTGAAAAGACAATTCAAGCAACTTATCAAAAAATATATAGAGATGGTATCTTCTGATGAAGCCACTAAACCCCTTATAAGCTAGTATTTGGATGCGGGCAAGAGACAGACGCAGATTGTTGAATAATGGAGGAACTTGTAAAAGAGCTTTTATTGGCAAACTCTGATGAGCAGCTTAATGCAAGAGGCAAGTCTCTTAACCGCCCAAAAGATGCAGCAGTTGACTTAAGCCCACCAGACCTCCTTAGCAAATGAATTTGTCTGTGTTGGTTGCAATGATGGAAACTTAATGTAACGATCATGTTGGTGGAACACGAAATGCCAAAGTACTCAATACAAACCCAGTTATCTCACCCAGTGGCCAATGAATTGCTCCTCACCTTTCACCCTGATCTTGAAGTTTATCTTCTGCCCAGCCACTTCACAGCTATAATCTCCAGCATCTTTCTTCTCCACCTGCTCCACCACCAAGCGGCGATATTTGCCCTCAACTTCCAGCCTCAGCTTTTTGCTGGAGGTAATCAGCTTCCCCTCCTTGTACCATTTCGCCTCTGCTTTCCCATCGGACACCTCACAACTGAGAGTGGCACTCTCGTTTGGGATGGCTGTCACTTCCTTTTGTACTTTATCTTGGTTGATGAAAGTAGGCTCAGGTTCTGTAAAATACCATTGATATCAATGTTAGGAGTTTCAAGTGTATGTTACTGTGATGGGAGTCACTTTGGGTGGGGGGCCCATGGAACACAGCCCCCTTTGGAGAGGTGGGGAGACCCCTGTCTGAGCTCCCCATATCCCTATTATGTGTAAGTCACCCTGTGCTTGTTAGGGGTACAGGGTGGAATGTCCTGATATTGTGTAGACATGTATAGGTGGGGTGTGGGGGTTGTTCATTGTTTACTGCCATGTGGTCCCATTGTTCTATTGTGTGTCCTGCTTAGGAGCAAACTATTATGGGATGTATGTGTTTGTCTATTGGCTTGGTGGGGGGTGTTTCCAGGAGCCCTCCTGATGGGACTGTCTGTTGGTGTGTGTCTCTTGTTGCTAAGTATAGATTGCCCCACCTTGTGTCATTATGCAGGGAGGGGGATTGTCCCCTGAGTGTATAAAAAGCCAGTTCGAGTTTCAAATAAAGAGTTCCACGTTTATACAGATCGGTGTCTTGTAGTCTTGTGTGGTCAGCGGTGGTGTCCGTGGATCTGTGTTCAGACAGGGAAGCAGGAGTCTAACGGAAATACCCTAGTGCAGTCGGGGTCCGGTTCCGTTACAGTTACTGCAGTGCTTTTATGGAAGATGCTAGAGCACGTGTCAAGCACAAGACCCATGGGCTGAATCCATTCCGCCAAGCCATTTCATGTGTTCCTTGCACCTCTCCTGCATCTTCAGCACCCCCCTCATCTCCGACCCCATCTTGTTTCCCCATTCAGCAGCAGAGAGTTGGACAGAACTCCTCCGCCACATACTGCGATTCTCCGTGCAGCCAAGGAGAGGCTCCTCTCTGGCCTTGCCCCCATATCAGTAGACGGCAGCAGAGAGGAGGACAAAACTCCTACAGATCCTGTGCCTCTCTGTGCAGCCGCAGCACCCCCTCGTCTCTGCCTCCCCTGGTCTCAGCATTCAGCAGACTCCAGCAGCTGACTCCAGTCCTCCTCTTGTCCTCCTCCAGACCCTACACTTGCTGCTTCCCAGCCACACCCCCAGCTTGATCCCAGCAGCAGCAAGGTAATATTTGATAACATGTAATGATTGTCTGTTGATAAAAAAAATAGCTTTCTGGTACCAAAACTCATTTTTCAATAAATAGTTGTACGCTTGAATATTTATTCTACTTTCAGAGCTAGTTATTACTTCACTCTCCCAATCAACACTGAATTTTTATAACCCTTGCTGCTAACATTAGTGAATAGATAGGAAAGTATATCATATTTACATGATCTAAACTTTTTTTTACATTTCTTCAGTTACGTCCTGGTTTTCATGTCTAGGCAAATAATGTCATACATCCCAGGAGTCTTCAGGAGTGAAGGAGGGGTTTTCTTAACTAAGCACACCCTCCTGCCTGCATGCCTAAGCTAAGGGAGGATGAATTTCAGGAAGTAAATTCTGCTGCCCTTATTCAACCACTTAACACTGTGGCTCCCGGCCCTTTAAGGAGTTTCGGATGCTGGGAGGTGGGGTTTTAGATCATGTGACCGCCATGATTGGCTGTCACAAAGGCCACATGATCAGAAAGCTCCTGATCGTTACTTGGGATCCCAGGAAGTAAATGCTACTGCCCTTATTTAACCTCTTAACACCATGCCTCCCAGCCCTTTAAGGAATTTCTGATGTTGGGAGGATGGGCGGGGTTTTAGATCATGTGACCGCCATGATTGGCTGTCACACCGGTCACATGATCAGAAAGCTCCCAATCATTACTTGGGATCCCAGGAAGTAAATGCTACTGCCCTTATTTAACCTCAACACCATGCCTCCCAGCCCTTTAAGGAATTTCTGATGCCGGGAGGATGGGCGGGGTTTTAGATCATGTGACCACCATGATTGGCTGGCACACCGGTCACATGATCGGAAAGCTCCTAATCGCAAGTAGCGATTGGGAGCATTCTGTGATGAGCTGGTAACGGTGTAGTCTCAGCACATATTTTTTTACATTTAGGTATGCAAATATGCGGCCTCTCGGCGTCCAGGTTAAGATAGTCGCAGCAAGAAATGCTAGGGGGGGGGTTTTCAAATTGATTTCTCGGCAAAATAAATCATGGAGACATGAATGGATGGGGGAGCTTGTTTTGCATATGAAATATGAATTAAATAGCGTTTTTGGTTTGTGGTGCTCAGCTGCAGTGTAGTTCCGCTTTAAGTTATTACTAAAACCAATAATAATCAAATACAAAGACAAATATTTAATATGATAAAAGGTAGATATATAGTATTACACATACAACCGGCCCTTTGAGGGCAACCATAATGCTGATTAGGCCCACGATAAAATTGAGTTTGACACCCCTGGTCTTCTAGAGTCAGTCTTTCTCAACCTCCTTCTCACAGAGTAACTCTTGAAATCATTTTCAAGTCTCAGGGAACCCCTGCTAAGATTGGTCCATCAGCGGTCTTTGAGAAAATGCCACTTACTTTGGTGGTGGTCAGTCGGAAAAATGCCCCTAATGGGCATAACTCTTTTTCCTAATAGAGTGTAAACTCTCATGAACCCAGCCGCAGACCAAATACAATACCTCTTTTGCCCTATGAGGCACTAAGCTCTATTGAACACAGTGGTCAAAATGTCACCCTTGCAGTCATACCATGTGGTGTTGCACCTGAAGCTGATAGGAGTTGCCTGGCAGAAGAAGAATCTGCCTTGGACGTTTCAGCAGGACCTCAAACCTTTGCTGCTGAGGTAGTTCACGACCCATTTGGCCTTTTCATCTTGGGTTCCAAAGGAACTTATCCCATTGTCGCACCCTCCTGGGCTGAGTCAGAGGGTTATTTTATGTCAGGGCTATGAGGCTCTGCAGGTCAGTTCCCTGATACCTCCCCCTGCTCTGGGATCTTGGAGAAGATTCTAGTAGCAGTGGGTGGGGATGAGGAGGGGTTGGCCTGCAGACTTACTGAATCCTGGCTAATCCCCAAGCAGGAAGCCTGGTATGGGGACAAGACAGCCCTTAGGAGTGACTAAGCCTGCTCAGCAGCAGGAGAGTTTGGGTGGAAGATGTGAGAGCAGGAGCTGGAGTGTGGAGCCTGGGAGGAGGCCCAGAGAAGGGGCCTGACTCCAGGATGGAGGTGACAGAGGGAAAGCTGAACCTCACTGGCCCCCTGAGAGAGGACCATCTGTGGAGCTCAGGAAGGAGCCAGCCCAGTAGAAGGCCTGAAGTCAGCTACCAGCCTGCAGCTTGCAGAAGAGGGAGTGAGTACTTCTAGACCCCTAGACTGGAGTAGGGGATAGGGCCTTTGGGTGGGAAATCTAACTAGCCCCTAGCTGGACTTTAAAGCTGCAGCTTCTAGTTCCCCTTTGTCCAGGGATTCCTCCAGACTGCTGGATAGAAGAGGACTATTTGGGGTTTGGGGTGGTATGCCAGGAGAGGCTGGATTGCTCTCCAAGAAGAGAAACCCTTCTCAGCACTTGTATATAGATCCAGGAAGTTGTCCTCAGTTTAACAGTTCTATGGGCATCCCATGTATCCCTTATCCACATCCAAGTTCAAATCCCCTAATAAAATCCAAAAAAACAAGTTCAAGGACTGTTTGCTGTCTCTGGAGTTCAAGTCTGGAAGGGAATGCATGTTGCCTGGCTGTGCAGGATTATGGGGGGACCCAAAACTTCAGCAACTCCTAAGGGGGTAGTGCTACACCAGCACTGACGAGGAAGTGAGAAAATGCTCCCCATTGAAGTTACAGACATAAATATAAACCAAAATTAAATTATAACTCTTCTCTACTTTGATTGAGGTGATTGAAGCCGTATTAGTGCATTTGCGACAGAAACAATTGAGTACTGACGTGATACTTTTTTTATTTGCACTAACATATAATTTTGAGGACAAGCTTTCGGGGAATGTCCCCTTCTTCAAGTTCCAAGCAGTACTGTACAAATCACAAAGTTTTAGCAGAATGTTAGAAGAGATGAAAAAAAAAAAAAAAGAGGCTAGAGATAAGACACAGCAAAAGCAAAAGGGGGGGGAGGGGGGGGAAGACAACACTCACATAACAGAGGGAGTCAAGCTTGAGCTGACAGTCATAAAACTGTTGGATAATGAGTGAGGAATCCCAGGTCCAAATTAAGGCCGTTATCTCTGGTGTCAAATAGAATTATCATTCTTAGTTCAAATGTTTTTCTTTCCTGAATGGATTTGAAATTTCCTTTAAGAACTAAAACATTGAGGTCTCCCATAGTGTGGTCCGGTTGTGCGAAATGGTGTCCCACAGGTGTGCAGAAGTCATCTTCTTTATGTTCCTTGATGGTATGTCTGTGCAAATTCATCCTTGTTTGCAACTTCTGTCCTGTTTCGCCTATATAGGATCCTTTGCTACATTTTCTGCACTGGATGAGGTACACAACGTGACTGGAGGTGCAGCTGTATGATCCGGAGATATTGAAGATCCCTTTTGAGTGTCGGACACTTCTTGATGGATTGATTCAGTTTGCAGCGTTTTCCATTGCAGGGTTCGCTTCCATTATTTGTGACCTCATAATCAGAAGGACGTTTCCTAATGATTAGTTAATTTCTGAGGTTGGGGGGTTGTCTGAAGGCCAGTATTGGGGGTTGTCTAAAGGCCAGTATTGGGGGTTGTCTGAAGGCCAGTATTGGGGGGTTGTCTGAAGGCCAGTATTGGGGGGTTGTCTGAAGGCCAGTATTGGGGGGTTGTCTAAAGGCCAGTATTGGGGGTTGTCTGAAGGCCAGTATTGGGGGGTTGTCTAAAGGCCAGTATTGGGGGGTTGTCTAAAGGCCAGTGTTGGGGGTTGTCTAAAGGCCAGTATTGGGGGGTTGTCTAAAGGCCAGTATTGGGGGTTGTCTGAAGGCCAGTATTGGGGGGCTGTCTGAAGGCCACTATTGGGGGTTGTCTGAAGGACACTATTGGGGGGTTGTCTGAAGGCCAGTATTGGGGGTTGTCTGAAGGCCAGTATTGGGGGGTTGTCTGAAGGCCACTATTGGGGGTTGTCTGAAGGCCAGTATTGGGGGTTGTCTGAAGGACACTATTGGGGGGTTGTCTGAAAGCCAGTATTGGGGGTTGTCTGAAGGCCAGTATTGGGGGGTTGTCTGAAGGCCAGTATTGGGGGTTGTCTGAAGGCCAGTATTGGGGGTTGCTGGAATATTTCTTTCAGAGTTCCATCCTCTGTTATGATGGGTTGTAAATCTTTGATTATTTTTCTTCTTCCTTCTAGTGCCGGTTGTATGTGGTTACTAGAGGTACGCGGTTGTTTGTTTTTTTCTCTTTGTACTGAAGTAGGTTTTCTGTTCGGGTTCTCAAGGCTGTGTTTATGCCGGTGTTGATAGTTTTGTTCTTGTAACCTTTCTTATGGAAGGCGTCTGCTAGTGTCCCGAGATGTTTATCTCTGTCTCTTGGGTCAGAACATATTCGGTGGTATCTGATGGCCTGACTGTGTATGATGGCACGTTTCGTGTGTTGGGGGTGGAAGCTGGAATTGTGGAGGTAGTGGCATCTGTCGGTGGGTTTCCTGTATATTGAGGTGTGAAGCGCATCATCCCTGATGTATACTGTGGTGTCTAGGAAGGTGACGTGTGTGTTTGAGGATTCCATTTTTAGTTTGATTGATGGATGAAAAGTGTTGGTCAATGAGTAAAATTGTTTTAGGTTTTCTTCACCTTCTGCCCATATGATGAAAATATCATCAATACAGCGATAGTATCTGTATGGTTTTTGTTCCATGCTGTTCAGGAATTTTTCCTCCAGGTCAGCCATAAATAAATTGGCATATTGGGGGGCCATTTTACTTCCCATCACAGTACCCATACATTGAAGATAGATGTCTAAATTGAAGGCAAAGTAGTTGTGTGCAAGTATGCATTCAATGAGCTGTGTAACATCCTCAGCCGTGTATTTGTGGTTTGGTGACTCCCTCTGTTATGTGAGTGTTGTCTCCCCCCCCTTTTGCTCTTGCTGTGTCTTATCTCTAGTCTTTTTTTTTTTTTTTTCTTTTCATCTCTTCTAACATTCTGCTTGTCCTCAAAATTATATGTTAGTGCAAATAAAAAAAGTATCACGGACAGTACTCAATTGTTTCTGTCCATACTTTGATAAAAGCAAAAATTAGGCTTTAAGGTTGCCTTGATACTCACCTCTCCAGCAATCACCATCATTCATTCTTTTATCACAGCACTGGTGTCAGCCAGTGTCATAACCTATAGGAAACAGTGACATCATCCCACCCCTGCCCATAAATCCAAGCAGTGTCTAATGGAAGGAGATCCAATGCTCCCCAATACCCAGAAGGGTAAATAAAAAAGTAGGGGGGGGTGGTCACTAGAGAGGTGAGTATAAGCTGCAGTTAATTAATGTCAATAATACCTTTGACACTGATCTTGAAGTTGATCTTCTGTCCAGAAGCCTCACAGGTATATTCTCCAGCATCTTTCTTCTCCACCTGTTCCACCACCAGATGCCGAGATTTACCCACAGACTCCATCCTCACTTTCTTGCTGGAGGTGATCAATTTCCCTTCCTTGTACCATTTGACCTCCGTCTTCTCCTGGGACAGCTCACAGCTCAGGGTGGCCTTCTCTGACAGCTTAACATGGACTTCCTTCTGCACCTTGTCCAGGTTGGTGAAGGCCGGTTCTGGTTCTAGAACAGGAAACAGTTACGTCAGGTTGGAAAATTTCTCTGTGAAACAACAAGCACTTCCACTTTCCTAAGGTGCTGGCTATTGATTCCTTGGTGGTCACAAATAATTGGAGCAAAACTTAATATCTAGAACATCATTTGGCCAGTTTATGGCCATCTTATATTTGGGCCATGTAGAAACAGGCCAAGGTTCCTTTACCTGTAACTTTTAATGCGAACGTGATGGAGTCATTCCCGACTCTGCATGAGTACATCCCTTCATCTTCCTTCCTGATAGAGGCGATGACCAGCTTGTTTTGCTTTCCACGGATATCTTGGAGGTACTTCTTGGAGTGTCGTACCTCCTTCCCATCTTTGTACCACGCTACCATGGCGTTCTCCTCGGAAGTCTCTGAAAGTAGCTCGACCTGCTCCCCAAAATTCCCTTTCAGTTCGCTGGCTTTCATTGCATTTGTGAAATGGGGTAGAGCTGGTGGACAAAGAGAAATGTTAGATTGTATGGGAGGAAATCAAGAGAGGAATAAAAAGACAATGGACCTTAAAAAGACAAATGAAGATCTCCAATGTCATATCCTGAGCATCTGCCTTATATCTAAATATCAATGAAGATATTCAGGTATTTCATTTCAATTTTCATATATTCACATAATCAGACACAAGTGGGCAGGCTACTGGCAACCACAAGAGCTCACACGTCTTCTGAAATACTCTGCTCTGCTGAAGGACTCTGCTCCTTCCTCTTTAGTTCTCCTCTCCTGAAATACTCTGCACTGCTGGAGGACTCCGCTCCTTCCTCTATAACTCTCCTCTCCTGAAATACTCTGCTCTGCTGAAGGACTCTGCTCCTTCCTCTTTAGTTCTCCTCTCCTGTAAAACTCTGCTCTGCTGGAGGACTCCGTTCCTTCCTCTATAACTCTCCTCTCCTGAAATACTCTTTTCTGCTGGAGGACTCTGCTCCTTCCTCTATAACTCTCCTCTCCTGAAATACTCTGCACTGCTGGAGGACTCCGCTCCTTCCTCTGTAACTCTCCTCTCCTGAAATACTCTGCACCGCTGGAGGACTCCGCTCCTTCCTCTATAACTCCTCTCCTGAAATACTCTGCTCTGCTGGAGGACTCCGCTCCTTCCTCTGTAACTCTCCTCTCCTGAAGTTCTCTGCTCTGCTAGAGGACTCCGCTCCTTCCTCTATAATCCTTCTCTCCTGAAATACTCTGCCCTGCTGGAGAACTCAGCTCCTTCCTCTAGCTATCCTCTCCTGAAATATTCTGCTCTGCTGAAAGATTTTGCTCTTCCCCCAGTCTTTTGCTGACATTGAAAGATCTCATAATTTAATTTCCCAAGAAAGTCTTAAGTGGCTTAAAGTAAAACTCCAGCCAGAACCCAGACAGACTGAGGAAGCATTTCAGGGGTCTGAACCTTTACTGACACAACAGCACATTGCAACATTGGTCAGTCTAGCATGAATGTACAAATTAAAAACTCTGGCGTAAGCTAAATTCCCCTTAAATGCCGGGCCTGACAGATGACAACAAGTCAAAGTGTCTTCTAAACAGCTGCAGAGTTGTTGGCCAAATTGGCAGTTAGAGGACATTCCTCTGGTGGTGGCGGTGGGGGGGAGAGGGGGGGTCTGATGTCACATACCCGTCATGCACAACCTTTCCTGTCCTGTCCTGCGTCCCCCCCCCCCACTCAACACTCTGCCTTTGATAATATCTGAGCATTTAAATAAAGGATGCCGCAGCCCTGCGACCCGGGGATTCTTAGCCGGTCCCCAGGACAAGCATCTGACTCACAGCAATGGAATGCGATTATAATCAGCTGCCGTTCCTGATACAAGACACATGCTTGCCTTCTCTAGGACCAAATGACATTCTTTCTAAATTCAGTCTCGGGGAAGAGCCCTTGAGAGGGTTATGGCAAGCAAAGAAGCAGCTTTAAGTTGCGTTTTTGAGATTCGCCCAACATTGACCCCATTGTAATGGAACCGGACCCCGACTGCACTTGGGTATTTCTGTTAGACTCCCGCTTCCCCGTCCGAACACCGACCACGGACACCACCGCTGACCATACAAGACTAGATGACACCAGACTTGAAGTAAACCAGGAAATAGACTACTTTATTTTAACACAGATACAAGATATATACATTCAAGGGAACAACCCCCCCTCCCTGCATAATGACACAGGGCGGGGCTATCTACACTTAGCAACAAGACACACCAGCAGACAGTCCCATCAGGAGGGAGGGCTGCTGGAGACACCCCCCACCAAGCCAATACACATAAACACATACATCCCATAATAGTTTGCTCCCAAGTAAGAGACACAATAGAACAATGGGATTCAACCAGGGGCAGACTGGCAACTCATGGGGCCCCCGGGCAATAGGGGATCATGGGGCCCCTGTGTCCTTGCCCACACTCAAAGCACACCCAAAAAAAGCCTATAAAAAAGGTACCAGGGGCATTTTGGGGCAGCACAGTGGCTAAATGGTTAGCACTTCCACCTGGCAGTACTATGGTCATCGGTTTGAATCCCAGCCACGGCACCACCTGCCTGGAGTTTGCATGTTCTCCCTGTGCCTGCGTGGGTTTCCTCCGGGTACTCCGGTTTCCTCCCACACTCCAAAGACATGCTGGTAGGTTAAATAGATCCTGTCTAAAATTGACCTTAATATGCGTATGAATGTAAGTTAGGGACCTTAGATTGTACACCCCTTGAGGGTTAGGGACTGATGTGAATGTACAATATATATGTGTAAAGTGCTGTGTAAATTGACGGCGCTATATAAGTACCTGAAATAAATAAATTTCACGGGGCCCCCTACTGATCCCAGGCCCTCGGGCAGTGCCCAAGTGCTTGAATGGTCAGTCCACCCCTGGATGCAACCACATGGCATTAAACACTCAACAACCCCCCCACCCCAATATTAGGCCAAATCACCCTGTACCCCTAACAGGCACAGGGTGACTTACACATAAGAGGGATATGGGGAGCTGAGACAGGGGTCTCCCCACCTCTCCAAAGTGAGCTGGGTTCCATGGGCCCCCCACCCAAAGTCACTCCCATCACACCAATCCATAGTGCCAACGGTCTATCATCTTGAGCTTTTGTACCTCGTTGGGAAATCCAGATCTCAGCAAAACTGGGAGAATTTATAGTCAAGCCAACGTCACACTGGCCATCCCCAACTGGTTTAGGGGCTCATTTAGACGTGCAAAGAAATACGAGCGCCCATAAATGCACTCAATGCGTTAACGGCACATTTTTCATGCATTTGCCTCGCGTTACAAAGCGCTTGCCTGACTACCCCTCTGTGTGGTTTTTTCATCGCATGGATTTTTGTATGATCGCCTGGGCTAGTAGCAGTTCCGAAAAGCATCTCAAACGCACTGTAAATGCCATAGGGGGGTTTGTGATGAGTTTTCAGTGCATTTACATCGCCATCAATGGAAGTGTTAGGGAGCGGCAAAGTCTGGCAAACAACACGTTGGGTCAATTTTGAGGTGACGCAACGTGACGCAACGCGATGTGAAGCAACACCAATGCAACTATGTGAAGGAACATGGGCGCTGCAATGCCCACAATTTTCACAGGCATTCATTGAACTTCAAAAATGCTCAGAAAATGCCTGATTTTGAAGCTAGTGTAACCCTAGCCCTAAAGTGATACTAAAGCTTCATTTTGTTATACTTACCTGTATAACTTACTTACTTTGCACACAGCAGTCCCGATCCTCTTCTTCTCGGGTCCCCCGCTGGTGCTCCGGGCTCCCCCCCCCCTTGAGGAGTGCCCCCAGAGAAAGCTGCTTGCCCGGGGGCACTGCTATGTGCTCACTCCCAAGCTCTATGCGTCCATAAGCCACATAGAGCCACAGCCCCCCCCCCTTGCTCTCTCCTCATTGGTTCACTGGCTTTGATTGACAGCAGCAGGAGCCAATGTGCTCCCACTGCTGTCTCAGCCAATGAGCAGGGAGAGTCCCCATACAGCCAAGGTGATTTTGTTATACTTACCTGCTCAGTGCAGTAGATTTGCACACAGTTGCCCCCAGGGGCAGGCTGACCATTTGGAAACTCGGCACTGCCTGAGAGCCCGGGGTCAGTAGGGGGCCCCATGAGATGCCCCTGGTACCTTTTTCATAGGCTTTTTTGAATTTGGGCAAGGACACAAGGGCCCCATGATCCCCTATTGCCCGGGGGCCCCATGAGTTGTCAGTCTGCCCCTGGTTGCCCCAATCCTCTTCTTTTAGAGTCCCCCGCATTCACTCCTGGCTCCTCCCCCTCAACTAGTGCCCCCAGAGAAAGCTGCTTGCTATATCCAGCCCTGAAAGGTGGCTGGGAGGTGGTATGTCGCCTCCTCACCACCTGTAAAGCCTGTGGCACCCCCCAAGGCAGACCCTGGCAGTACATATAGCTGCGTACATTGACGGCCCTATATAAGTACCCGAAATAAACAACAATAATAATCTGTTGGTGGATCTAAAGGCGATTCTGAAATCAGAATGTAACATGTCTGGTCAGCTGAAGGCTCTACCTTTCACCCGGAGTTTGGTGCTGTTCTCGATGCTTTTGCAGGTAAATTTCACCTCGGCTTGGTCCATCAGTTGGTCAACAGTCATGATGACCAGCATGTGGGTGTTCTTTATCCGTTTCACCAGATACTGCTCGCCGTTTTCGACAACCCTACCATTGATCGTCCAAGTGCCAGAAGATACGGTGGTGAGGTCGATGGAGAACGTTGCTTCTTCGCCCGCGGTGACCTCAACGGGTCTCAGAGGAAGCTTAATGGCCGGTATGGGTTCTAGAAGAAACAGGCATACAAGTACTATGAATTCTGGGAGGCTGGGACCTCGCACGAGACCTTCATTGACACCCCGCCCTCCCATTCTTCAAAATGTTCTGTCGTTTTTTTTTATTTTATAATAAAAAATAAAAAACACGTCATTGATGTGCCATTGATAGCCCCTGCGTGGGCGCACCTTTTGTTCTGCTGGTGTTAGAGCGCTGTCTTTTTTTCCGCTTTTTTTTGTGTGCAATTGATAGGCCCTGCGTGGGCGTGGTTTATTGCTCCTGTCTTAAACTGTTTAAAAATTCATAAAAACATTGAAATACAAAAACAGCTAAAGCTAAAAAAAAAACAAAAAAAACACACATTGGTGATCATAATGACACCAACAGAAAGCTGTATTTGTGTGAAAAAAGGATATAAATTTCATTTGGTGTGCAGCGTTGCATGACAGTGCAATTACCAAACATTATAAATACTTTTTTCTTTTTTTTTTTATAAGTGGCCGCATTCACTCTGAAACAGCAGCACACTGATCTTCCCACTGAATGGCTGTGTGGGAAAAGGTGTGGGGGGGGGGGGGTAGGATAAGTCTGATCATTGGATCATTCATACATATGTGTATCAGTTTAAATAATTTTTTCTTTTTTTTTTATAAGTGGTCACATTCCATCTGAGCTCAGAGAGCTGGGGTAAGAGAAACAGCATCACAGTGATCTTCCCATTGAATGGCTGTGAGGGAAAAAGGGGGGGGGGTAGGACAAGTCTGATCATTGGATCATTGATACATTTGTGTGTTGGTTTAAAAACATTATAAATACTTTTTTTTTCTATAAGTGGTCACATTCCCTCTGAGCTCAGAGAGCTGGGGGTAAGAGAAACAGCATCACACTGATCTTCCCAGTGAATGGCTGCGTGGGAAAAGGGGGGGGGTGTAGGACAAGTCTGATGATCATTGGATCATTGGATCATTGATTTCATACTTTGGTGTATCAGTTTAAAAACAGCTCAGAGCTCATAGATAATGGGGGGGGGGGGGGATAGCAGCACACTAATCTTCCTAGTGAATGGCTGTGTGGGAAAAGGGGGGGGGGTTAGGACAGGTCTGATCGTTGGATTATTGATACATTTGTGTGTTGGTTTAAAAACATTATACATACTTTCTTTTTTTTTTTTATAAGTGGTCACATTCACTCTGAGCTCAGAGAGCTGGGGGGAAGGGAATCAGCAGTACACTGATCTTCCCACTGAATTGTGGGGGGGGGGGGGAGTAGGACAAGTCTGATCATTGGATTATTGATACATTTGTGTGTTGGTTTAAAAACATTATAATTACTTTCTTTTTTTTTATAAGTGGTCACATTACTCTGAGCTCAGAGAGCTGGGGGGGAAGGGAAACAGTAGGACACTGAACTTCCCAGTGAATGGCTGTGTGGGAAAAGGGGGTGGATTAGGACAAGTCTGATCATTGGATCATTGATACATTTGTGTATCAGTTTAAAAACATAAATACTTTTTTCTTTTTTTTATAAGTGGCCATATTCCCTCTGAGCTCAGAAAGCTGAGGGGAGGAGAAACAGCAGTACACTGATCTTCAGTCCTGTCCCCTCACGTTTTAATTTGACCATATTTTTGCTTGGAAATACATTAAAATCACTTTTTTGGTATTTCTTAAATACCGCTTCCTCCCCCTCCAGTGTTCTGTGCCAGCAGAGCAGAGTAACAGCCACACCCACCATTCATAACCACCCACCTAGATACAGTGTTCCCGGGAAGTCCAGGTACGGGCTCTGTCCATAGCTGTTGACGGCACTGACCCGGAACTGATAGCTCCCTTCATCTGGCACGTGGCTGACCGTGAACTCCGGGACGGGCATGTTGGCCGATTCATGGCACCTGACCCAGGTCATGGCTCCCAGCTTCTTCCGTTCTACAACGTAGCCATCAATGGGCACCGGGCGATCCATCGGGGGAGGGGACCAGACTAATTTCACGGATGTGTCGGTTTTCTCCGTCACCAGGGGGTTAATGGGGGCATTGGAAGGTGGTTTCCTTAAAACTGTAGAGAGAAAGGGAAAAAAAAGGTCAAAGCATGCGTGGACCTGATGGGCGGCCAATCGGCCGGATGAAGAGGTGCTGAGGGGAGGCTGACAATGCTGGCGCTGATTGTGAGGCAGTGGCTTATGCAGGCCATAGACAGGTGCGATTTTCGCACCATTAGTGGGTTAATTGGTCGGCCGTTTTTCGGGGTTTTGGCATATTTTTTTTATCGGTAAAGTTGGAGAATTCATGGCCGATTTTGATTGTTTTACCGATAAAAAATTTTAAAAGAAGAAGAAAGAAGAAGAAGATGAACGAAGGAATAAGGAAGAGGGAAGAAGAAGAAAGAGGAAGAGGGAAGAAGAAAGAAGAAGAAGGAAGAAGCAGGAAGAAGAAGTAGAAGAAGAAAGAAGAAGAAGCAGAAGTAGAAGTAGAAGAAGGAAGAAGGAAGAAGAAGAGAGAAGAAGAAGGAAGTAGAAGGAAGAAGATAGAAGAAGAGATAAGAAGGAGGAAGAAGAAGGAAGAAGAAAGAAGAAGAGGAAGAAGGAAGAAGAAGAGGAAGAAGAAGGAAGATGAAGAAGAAGGAAGAGAAGAAAGAAGAAGCAGTAAGAAAAGGGAAGAAGGAAGAAGATGAAGAAGAAGAAGAAGAAGAAAGAAGAAGGAAGAGAAAGAAGAAGAAGAAATAAGAAGAAGAAGGAAGAGAAGAAGAAGAAGGAAGAGAAGAAAGAAGAAGTAAGAAAAGGGAAGAAGGAAGAAGAAGAAGAAGAAAGAAGAAGGAAGAGGAAAGAAGAGAAAGAAGAAGAAAGAAAAAAGAAGAAGAAGAAAGAAGTAGAAAGAAGAAGAAGGAAGAGGGAAGGAGAAGGAAGAAGAAAGAAGAAGCAGGAAGAAGAAGGAAGAAGAAAGAAGACACATAAGAGGGATATGGGGAGCTGAGACAGGGGTCTCCCCACCTCTCCAAAGTGAGCTGGGTTCCATGGGCCCCCCACCCAAAGTGACTCCCATCGCAGGTATGTAGCAAACCCCCTGGCTGCGGACAGGAATCTCCCCAGTGCAGTGTGGGCTGACATTACCCCAGGGTGGATCCATGGCTACAGTGAAGAGCTACAACTGGAGTTGGGCTTGATGTTCGTCTCGAACACTGGCTGGTTGTGTGTTTGCACACCCCACAATGCACTGCGCTCTGACAGTGAATTGTGATTGGCCAAAGCAATGCACCGGACTGCAGGCATGATGATAAGGGGTGGGATCACCCGGTTGACATTACTGGATGGTTCCGCCCCTTAGATATATATACTGTACAGGTGAAACTCAAAAAATGAGAATATGGTGCAAAAGTTCATTTATTTCAGTGCAGCAACTTAAAAGGTGAAACTAATATATGAGACTCATTCCATGCAAAGCAAGATAGTTCAAGCCGTGATTTGTCATCATTGTGATGATTATGGCTTACAGCTCATGAAAACCCCAAATCCACAATCTCAGAAAATGAGAATATTCCATGCAATCAATAAAACACGGATTGTACATAGAACAATATCGCACCTCTGAAAAGTAGAAGCTGCATATGTACTCAGTACTTGGTTTGGGCCCCTTTTGCAGCAATTACTGCCTCAATGCGGCGTGGCATGGAAGCTATCAGCCTGTGGCACTGCTGAGGTGTTATGGAAGACCAGGATGCTTCAATAGCGGCCTTCAGCTCTTCTGCATTGTTCGGTCTCATGTCTCTCATCTTTCTCTTGGCAATGCCCCATAGATTCTCTATGGGGTTCAGGTCAGGCGAGTTTGCTGGCCAATCAAGCACAGTAATCCCACGGTCATTGAACCAGGTTTTGGTGCTTTTGGCAGTGTGGGAGGTGCCAAGTCCTGCTGGAAAATGAAGTCAGCATCCCCATAAAGCTCGTCTGTGGAAGGAAGCATGAAGTGCTCCAAAATCTCCTGGTAGACGGCTGCGTTGGCCCTGGACTTAATGAAGCACAGTGGACCAACACCACAGAATATAACTGTCTTCCAAAATTCGATTTCAAATAGAATAGATTAGAATAGAAAAGAATAGAATAGAATAGAAAAGAATAGAATAAAAAAATAGAATGAAATACAAAGAATATAACCGTCTTCCAAAATTCTAATTCAAATAGAATAGATTAGATGAGAAAATATTAGAATAGGATAGAATAGAAAATAGAATAGAAAATAAAAGAATAGAACAGAATAAAAAATAGAATAACATAGAAAGAATATAACTGTCTTTCAAAATTCAACTTCAAATAGAACAGATTAGAATAGAAAAGAATAGAATAGAAAAGAATAGAAAAAATAAAAGAATATAATAGAATACAGAAGAATAGACTAGAATAAAAAAAATAGAATGAAATAGAAAGAATATAACTGTCTTCCAAAATTCAACTTCAAATAGAATAGATTAGAATAGAAAAGAATAGAATAGAAAAGAATAGAAAAAAACAAAAGAATAGAATAGAATACAGAAGAATAGACTAGAATAAAAAAAATAGAATGAAATAGAAAGAATATAACTGTCTTCCAAAATTCGACTTCAAATAGAATAGATTAGAATAGAAAAGAATAGAATAAAATAGGATAGAACAGAATATAAAAAAAATAGAAAATAAAAAAAATAGAATAGAACAAAGAAGAATAGAAAAGAATGTAAAAAAATAGACTGAAATAGAAAGAATGTAACCGTCTTCTGAAATTCAAATTTGGAATAGAATAAATTGGAATTCGATACTTTTTGATTCAGTCAAATCAAATTCAATTTAGCCGATTTCAGAAAATTTGAATCGAATTCGAAAACGAATAAATGCGATGAAATCAAACAAAACAAATTTATGAAATTAATTTTTTTTTTTGTCCTGCCTGATGCAATCTGGTGGAGCTCTGCAGAGTTCAGTCCGTGTTATTAGCGTGTCCCCGAGTCACCGCGGATCATACAGCTGGCTGACACGCGACACCGAGCCGTCATCGCCCTCTGGAAATGGAGCCTGTGACATTCACGCTGATTTGTCTACACGGGTTCAACGAGACACTTGTCACCGCGAGGATCGCTTCACCGATATGGAGGTTGCAGTTTAATCTGCGTATGTCTTGCTTTCTCTGCCCCCCCCCCCCCACCACTCCTTAACACGCTAATGACATTTTGTAAATAAAGCTTTTCTGTTTTTATGACATATTTTGGATATAGTGATGTCATCACTGGGTCTCTGTGCATCTCTATGTCATGCAGGCAGATCACGGCTGGTGGGAGGGGCCAGCAGGGTGCTGTACAGGAGAGGAGCCAGTATAACTGAGCAAGACCGGAGGGGAGGCCGGAGGTCAGATGTAAATGTACAGTGTAAGGATATTCAGCTAAAATTGACGGCGCTATATAAGTACCTGAAATAAATAAAATAAAAAATAAAATAAATCTAGGCTGTTGATTTTAATTTTTTTTTTTTTTTGGGAAAGGAGCTGGAGATTCATTAGGATTTGGAAAATGGACCGGATGCTACAGCAATAGTAAAATGAATGTCATCCTTCAGTCAATTAGATTAAATAATGATTTTGTTTTTTGTTTGTTTGTTAATTTGGTTTTTTGTTATTTATTTGTTTTGTATTTTTTTTAAATGTTTATTTATTTATTATGTATTTATTTCTTTATATGTATTTATTTCTTTATTATTTCTTTATTATGTATTTTTATGTATTATTTTGTTATTATGGATTATTTATTTATTATAGGAGCGTAAAATAAATGTCATCTTAAGTCATTTAGATGATTTTTAAAATGTTTTATATATTTTGTAACTTTTTTCTATTTGTATTTATTATGTATTTATTATTTATTTTGTATGTGTCTCTTTATTATGTATTTCTTTGTTTGTTATTTATTTACAACACATTTATTTATTATGTCTTATTTATTCATTATGAATTTATGTATTATTTAGTTGTTATGAATTATTTAATTATGTATTATAAGAGAGTAAAATAAATGTCATCCTTAAGTCAATTAGATGATTTCTTTAAAAAAGTTATATATTTTGTAATTTGTTTTATTTTTTTTTGTATTTATATATTTATATATACTATATATTTAGTTTGTATTTATTATGTATTTGTTATTTATTTTGTATGTATTTCTTTAATCTGTATTTCTTTATTTATGTACAACATATTTATTTATTATGCATTATTTATTTATTATGCATTTATATCTTATTTATTTATTATGTTTTATTTATGTATTATGGGAGAATAAAATGAATGTCATCCTCAAGTATTAGATTAGATTTAATAACAATTTAAAAAGAAAATATTTATTTTGTAATTTTATATATTTATTTATTTTGTATTTGTATTTATTATGTATTTATTTATTTTGTATTTATTTATTTAATATGCTTTTTTTATTTATTATTTATTTACAACGTATTTATTTGTTTGCTATGTATTATGTATTCAGTATGTACTTATATGCTGCATGTTGAAATGCATTTTTATTACAAAATATATGAAAATTATTTTTAAAAATATATTTGCTTTAAATATATTCTTCATATTTTTTTTAACATATAAAAAAGTCATTTTAACGCACATTTTTACATATATGTGTAAATGCATTCCAAAAACCCACATGGAAGAAAAATATTTATTTTAAATATATTTTAAAAATATTCTTCCCAAATATATTGCCATATATTTTAAATGCTACAATTTTGGCCATATTCATATATATATATATATATACACTGTATATTGAAATGCGTTTTTTATTACAAAATATATGAAAAATATTTTTAAACATACATTTCAAATATACCGTATGTCTGTAAAACTACAAATCTACATTTTTGGAATGCATTTACAAATATATGTAAAAATATATGTTAAAATGACTTTTATATGTCAAAAAAATGTGAATATATTTAAAAAATATATATATTTTTAAAGTAAATTTGAAATGTATTTTTAAAAATATTTTTCATATATTTTGTAATAAAAACGCATTTCAACATGCAGTATATATATATATATATATATATATATATATATATATAATATTTTAAAAATACATTTCAAATATACTGTATGTCTGTAAAAATACAAATCTACATTTTCGGAATGCATTTACAAATATATGTAAAAATATATGTTCAAATTAGTTTTTTATATGTTAAAAAAAATCTGAAGAATATATTTTTAAAAAAATATATATTTTTAAAGTATATTTGAAATGTATGTTTAAAAATATGTTTCATATATCTTGTATTAAAAACACATTTCAACATGCAGTGTATATATATATATATATATATATATATATATATACACACACACACACACACATATAATGTATGTTGAAATGCGTTGTTATTACAAAATATATAAAAAAAAATTTTAAAAATAAAATTTCAAATATACTGTATGTCTGTAAAAATACAAATCTACATTTTAGGAATTCATTTACAAATATATGTAAAAATATATGTTCAAATTAGTTTTTTATATGTTAACAAAATCTGAAGAATATATTTTAAAAAATATATATATTTCTAAAACATATTTGAAATGTATCTTTAAACATACTTTTCATATACCTTGTAATAAAAATGCATTTCAACATGCAGTATATATATGTACACATACACTGCATGTTGAAATGCGTTTTTTTACACAATATATGAAAAATATTTTTAAAAATACATTTCAAATATACTGTATGTCTGTAAAAATACAAATCTACATTTTTGGAACTCATTTACAAATATATGTAAAAATACATGTTCAAATTGACTTCTTTATATGTTAAAAAAATCTGAAGAATATATTTTTAAATACTTTTTTAAAGTATATTTGAAATGTATGTTTAAAAATATTTTTCATATATTTTGTACTATATATTTCAAATATATTTTTCTTCCATACGGGTGGTGCAGCCCCATTGATCTCGATGGACGTGTTTGACAGGTGGTGTGCCGTCTGTCAGACTCTGCAGCCCAAGTTAAAAACGCTGCGGCTCCAAGCAGAGCATCATGGCCATGGCAGCCCTGTCACACTATAAGGTGGGTGGCCGGGGGACAGTATAACCATGGCTCAGCTGCCAGTTTTTGCGACCCCCCCCGGGTTAAAGAGCCCCTAAAGTGGAGCTTTCAGTAACTTTGAGGTTTTTTTGTACATAACAGATTATTAGTATTGTTATTATTATTATTATGATTATTTTAATTTTATTTTATTATTATTATTTTATTATTATTATTATTATTGTATTATTATTATTTTATTATTAATATTATTATTATTATTTTATTTTTATTTTTTTTATTATTAATATTATTATTATTTTTGGGTGGAAATATATTATAAATAATGATTAGTATTTTAATGGAGCTTCAAAAATACAGAAATAAATCATAGAAAACAAATAATAATAGATATAAGTGATGCTACACTTTAGAAACCCTATAATGAATGAGGTTCTATATGTTGGACACATGCACTCCGACACATTGGTGCGTTCCATGGGCGGAGCTTGTGTGCGCCCAGAGATATGTAGACGACACTCACCGGTGACGGTGAATTTGGTGGAGGTTTTGCACTCGTCGGCGATGAAGGCGATCTCCCCGGCGTCGGAGTTCTGGCACTCTCGGATGATCATAGTGTGCTGCTTGCCCGCAGAGGTAATGGAGATCCGCCCGCCCGGCCTCACTTCTTCACCGTTGATCATCCACTTCGCTTTCTGGCAGTCGTTGTCCAGCTCGGCGCAGAAGATGGCCGTATCGTTCACCGGGACCGCCGTCCTCCGCGGGAGCTTCTTGATTATATTCCCTGCGTGAGAAATACGGAGAATTCAACATACGTATTAGATAAATCTAGATTTCCTTTAGTTTTTAAAATTTGAGCAGCTGTGCCCTAATAATTCTAGCGAAGCGGCAGTTTATTCAGCATATATTCCCACATGGAAGAAAAATATATTTTAAATATAATTTTAAAATATTCTTCCAAAATATATTGACGTATATTTGAAATACTACAATTTTGGTCATATTTAATATATTTCAAAATGTATTTCGATAAATAAATATATATATAATTATATTATATATATATTTCTATATTTATTTATAAATATACTGCATGTTGAAATACGTTTTTTTAATACAAAATATATGAAAATTATTTTCAATATCATTTTTAATATATTTGTTTTAAATATACTCTTCAGATTTTTTTTATATTTTAAAAGTATCCTTCCCAAATATAAATTATAAATAAATAAATATCCTTCCCAAATATATTGACATATATTTGAAATACTACAATTGTGGCCATATTCAATGTATTTCAAAATATATTTCAATACATTTATTTATTTATAAATATACTGCATGTTAAAATGCATTTCTATTACAAAATATATGAAAAATATTTTTAAACATATATTTCAAATATACTGTATATTTCTATATACATTTATATTTGTATACATATCTAATACATTTATATTCTATATACATATATATTTCTATATTTTCATATATATATATTTAAATGTTTTCTTTCTATTACAAATTAAAAATATATGTTAAAATGAATTTTTTATATGTTAAAAAAATCTGAAGAATATAATTTAAAAAATATATATTTTGTAAAATATTTTTCATATATATATATATATATATATATATATATATATATATAGTACATGCTTTTTTATATATTACAAAATATATGAAAAATATTTTTAAAAATACATTTTCAAATATACTGTATGTCTTTAAAAATATATTTAATCTATATTTTTGGAATGCATTTACAAATATATGTAAAAATATATGTTACAATGACTTTTTTATATGTTAAAAAATCTGAAGAATAGATTTAAAAAATATATATTTATATATATATTTTGAATACGGACAAAATCTTAGTATTTCAAATATATGTGAATATATTTGGGAAGAAAATTTTTAAAATAGATTTAAAATAGATTTCTTCCATGTGGGTTTTGTCCTCCGTAGTTCCTACCTCCCCCCTCATTAATATGCTAATGACATTTTTTAACATAAAACTTCTCTATTTTCATTACACACCTTATTTTCCAGTGATGACATCATACTTTTAAAAAGGGTGCCATGACTGACAACACTTTGAGAAACACTGCCCTAGGGGACTTACTTTGCAGCAGTTAATCAGCAAGGGTGCCAACTGCAATATCTGGACAAATACAGGGACAGACTAAAAATCTCTATGCAAAATATCCTCAGAAACATATTGAACAAGTGAAGTGTAAAAAAAAAATAAAAAATTAAATATTAAAGAAAAAAAAAAAATTAGACAAATGTTACAATAACTGGCTGGAAATAAACTGATTGTTATTAGGATTAAAATTCTACTATGGGGAGGATTCATAAAGAAGGAAATGGGGTGATCTGCAATCACTGTGGGTGAACCTTCCTGGTGTATGTGTCTTAAATGCATTGGTGTGCACCTCAAAGCTCATGTACACACGTGTGTGCGTATATATACTATAATGCCCGCAGTATTGGTCGGCCGGCCTTTCCACGCACATGAGCTTTAATGCCCCCCAGTGCACAAAGCAAGGTCCATAAAGACATGGAGGAGCCAGTTTGTGGTGGAGGAACTTGACTGTCCTGCACAGAGTCCTGACCTCAACCCCATAGAACACCTTTGGGATGAATTAGAGCGGAGACTGAGAGCCAGGCCTCCTCCCCCGACATCAGTGCCTGACCTGACAAATGTGCTTCTGGAAGAATGGTCCAACCTTCCCATAGACACCCTCCTAAACCTTGTGGACGGCCTTCCCAGAAGAGTTGAAGCTGTTATAGCTGCAAAGGGCGGGGCCAACTCAATATTGAACCCTACGGACTAAGACTGGGGGGCCATTAGAGGTCATGTGCGTGGGAAGGGCGGGGCCAACTCAATATTGAACCCTACGGACTAAGACTGGGGGAGCCATTAAAGGTCATGTGCATGGAAAAGGCGGGGCCAACTCAATATTGAACCCTACGGGCTAAGAATGGGAGGCCATTGAAGGTCATGTGTCTGGAAAGGCCGGCAGCCCAATACTTTTTGCAAGATGGTGTATGTGGCTAATGAGGTTTAATGTTGATAAATGTAAGGTTCTGCACTTGGGGGCTAAGAATATGCATCATACATACTGGGGGGGGGGTACAACGGGGGGGGTCAATGGTGGAGAAGGATGTGGGGTTCTGGTAGATCATAAGCTTAGTAATGGCAGCAATGCCAAGCTGTGGTTTCCAAAGTGAGCAAAATCCTTTATTTTACTAAGAGAGGTACAATATAAACTCCAGAGAGAGAGATATCATCCTCCCCCCCCCCCCCCCCCGGTACAAATCATTAGTAAGACCTCATCTGGAATATGCAGTTCAGTTTTGGGCACCAATTCACAAAAAGGACATTGGGGAACTGGAGAAAGTACAGAGAAGGGGAACCAAACTGATAAGAGGTATAGAGGAGATCAGCTATGAGGAAAGATTAGAGGAACTGAATTTATTCTTTCTTGGGGGATATGATCTCCATGTATAATACATAAGGGGGATATGATCACCATGTATAATACATAAGGGGGGATATGATCACCATGTATAATACATAAGGGGGGATATGATCTCCATGTATAATACATAAGGGGGGATATGATCTCCATGTATAATACATAAGGGGGATATGATCTCCATGTATAATACATAAGGGGGATATGATCTCCATGTATAATACATAAGGGGAGATATGATCTCCATGTATAATACATAAGGGGGGATATGATCACCATGTATAATACATAAGGGGGGGATATGATCTCCATGTATAATACATAAGGGGGGATATGATCTCCATGTATAATACATAAGGGGGGGATATGATCTCCATGTATAATACATAAGGGGGTATATGATCTCCATGTATAATACATAAGGGGGGATATGATCTCCATGTATAATACATAAGGGGGGATATGATCTCCATGTATAATACATAAGGGGGGATATGATCTCCATGTATAATACATAAGGGGGGGATATGATCTCCATGTATAATACATAAGAGGGGATATTATCTCCATGTATAATACATAAGGGGGGATATGATCTCCATGTACAATACATAAGGGGGGATATGATCACCATGTATAATACATAAGGGGGGATATGATCTCCATGTACAATACATAAGGGGGGATATGATCACCATGTATAATACATAAGGGGGGATATGATCTCCATGTATAATACATAAGGGGGGATATGATCTCCATGTATAATACATAAGGGGGGATATGATCTCCATGTACAATACATAAGGGGGATATGATCACCATGTATAATACATAAGGGGGATATGATCTCCCTGTATAATACATAAGGGGGGATATGATGTCCATGCATAATACATAAGGGGGGATATGATCTCCATGCATAATACATAAGGGGGGATATAATCTCCATGTATAATACATAAGGGGGGATATGATCACCATGTATAATACATAAGGGGGGATATGATCTCCATGTATAATACATAAGGGGGGATATGATCATTATGTATAATACATAAGGGGGGATATGATCTCCATGTATAATACATAAGGGGGGATATGATCTCCATGTATAATACATAAGGGGGGATATGATCTCCAAGTATAATACATAAGGGGGGATATGATCTCCATGTATAATACATAAGGGGGGGATATGATCTCCATGTATAATACATAAGAGGGGATATGATCTCCATGCATAATACATAAGGGGGATATGATCTCCATGTATAATACATAAGGGGGGATATGATCTCCATGTATAAAACATAAGGGGGGATATGATCTCCATGTATAAAACATAAGGGGGGATATGATCTCCATGTATAATACATAAGGGGGGATATGATCTCCATGTATAATACATAAGGGGGGATATGATCACCATGTATAATACATAAGGGGGGGATATGATCTCCATTTATAATACATAAGGGGGGGATATGATCTCCATTTATAATACATAAGGGGGGATATGATCTCCATGTATAATACATAAGGGGGGATATGATCTCCATGTATAATACATAAGGGGGGGATATGATCTCCATGTATAATACATAAGGGGGGGGGGATATGATCACCATGTATAATACATAAGGGGGGATATGATCTCCATGTATAATACATAAGGGGGGATATGATCTCCATGTATAATACAGAAGGGGGGATATGATCTCCATGTATAATACATAAGGGGGGATATGATCTCCATGTATAATACATAAGGGGGGATATGATCACCATGTATAATACATAAGGGGGGATATGATCTCCATGTATAATACATAAGTGGGGTATGATCTCCATGTATAATACATAAGGGGGATATGATCTCCATGTATAATACATAAGGGGGGATATGATCTCCATGTATAATACATAAGGGGGGATATGATCTCCATGTGTAATACATAAGGGGGGGTATGATATCCATGTATAATACATAAGGGGGGGGGATATGATCTCTATGTATAATACATAAGGGGGGGATATAATCTCCATGTATAATACATAAGGGGGATATGATCACCATGTATAATACATAAGGTGGGATATGATCTCCATGTATAATACATAAGAGGGGATATGATCTCCATGTATAATACATAAGGGGGATATGATCTCCATGTATAATACATAAGGGGGGATATGATCTCCATGTATAATACATAAGGGGGGATATGATCCCCATGTATAATACATAAGGGGGGATATGATCTCCATGTATAAAACATAAGGGGGGATATGATCTCCATGTATAATACATAAGGGGGGATATGATCACCATGTATAATACATAAGGGGGGGATATGATCTCCATGTATATACATAAGGGGGGATATGATCTCCATGTATAATACATAAGCGGGGATATGATCTCCATGTATAATACATAAGGGGGGGATATGATCTCCATGTATAATACATAAGTGGGGGATATGATCACCATGTATAATATATAAGGGGGGATATGATCTCCATGTATAATACATAAGGGGGGATATGATCTCCATGTATAATACATAAGGGGGGATATGATCTCCATGTATAATACAGAAGGGGGGATATGATCTCCATGTATAATACATAAGGGGGGATATGATCTCCATGTATAATACATAAGGGGAGATATGATCTCCATGTATAATACACAAGGGGGGATATGATCTCCATGTATAATACATAAGGGGGGATATGATCTCGATGTATAATACATAAGGGGGATATGATCACCATGTATAATACATAAGGGGGGGATATGATCTCCATGCATAATACATAAGGGGGGATATAATCTCCATGTATAATACATAAGGGGGGATATGATCACCATGTATAATACATAAGGGGGGATATGATCTCCATGTATAATACATAAGGGGGGATATGATCATTATGTATAATACATAAGGGGGGATATGATCTCCATGTATAATACATAAGGGGGGATATGATCTCCAAGTATAATACATAAGGGGGGATATGATCTCCATGTATAATACATAAGGGGGGGATATGATCTCCATGTATAATACATAAGAGGGGATATGATCTCCATGCATAATACATAAGGGGGATATGATCTCCATGTATAATACATAAGGGGGGATATGATCTCCATGTATAAAACATAAGGGGGGATATGATCTCCATGTATAAAACATAAGGGGGGATATGATCTCCATGTATAATACATAAGGGGGGATATGATCTCCATGTATAATACATAAGGGGGGATATGATCACCATGTATAATACATAAGGGGGGGATATGATCTCCATTTATAATACATAAGGGGGGGATATGATCTCCATTTATAATACATAAGGGGGGATATGATCTCCATGTATAATACATAAGGGGGGATATGATCTCCATGTATAATACATAAGGGGGGGATATGATCTCCATGTATAATACATAAGGGGGGGGGATATGATCACCATGTATAATACATAAGGGGGGATATGATCTCCATGTATAATACATAAGGGGGGATATGATCTCCATGTATAATACAGAAGGGGGGATATGATCTCCATGTATAATACATAAGGGGGGATATGATCTCCATGTATAATACATAAGGGGGGATATGATCACCATGTATAATACATAAGGGGGGATATGATCTCCATGTATAATACATAAGTGGGGATATGATCTCCATGTGTAATACATAAGGGGGGGTATGATATCCATGTATAATACATAAGGGGGGGGATATGATCTCTATGTATAATACATAAGGGGGGGATATAATCTCCATGTATAATACATAAGGGGGATATGATCACCATGTATAATACATAAGGTGGGATATGATCTCCATGTATAATACATAAGAGGGGATATGATCTCCATGTATAATACATAAGGGGGATATGATCTCCATGTATAATACATAAGGGGGGATATGATCTCCATGTATAATACATAAGGGGGGATATGATCCCCATGTATAATACATAAGGGGGGATATGATCTCCATGTATAAAACATAAGGGGGGATATGATCTCCATGTATAATACATAAGGGGGGATATGATCACCATGTATAATACATAAGGGGGGGATATGATCTCCATGTATATACATAAGGGGGGATATGATCTCCATGTATAATACATAAGGGGGGATATGATCTCCATGTATAATACATAAGGGGGGGATATGATCTCCATGTATAATACATAAGTGGGGGATATGATCACCATGTATAATATATAAGGGGGGATATGATCTCCATGTATAATACATAAGGGGGGATATGATCTCCATGTATAATACATAAGGGGGGATATGATCTCCATGTATAATACAGAAGGGGGGATATGATCTCCATGTATAATACATAAGGGGGGATATGATCTCCATGTATAATACATAAGGGGAGATATGATCTCCATGTATAATACACAAGGGGGGATATGATCTCCATGTATAATACATAAGGGGGGATATGATCTCCATGTATAATACATAAGGGGGATATGATCACCATGTATAATACATAAGGGGGGGATATGATCTCCATGTATAATACATAAGGGGGGGATATGATCTCCATATATAATACATAAGGGGGGATTTGATCGCCATGTATAATACATAAGGGGGGATATGATCTCCATGTATAATACATAAGGGGGGATATGATCTCCATGTATAATACATAAGGGGGGATATGATCTCCATGTATAATACATAAGGGGGGATATGATCTCCATGTATAATACATAAGGAGGAATATGATCTCCATGTATAATACATAAGGGGGGGGATATGATCTCCATGTATAATACATAAGGGGGGGGGATATGATCTCCATGTATAATACATAAGGGGGGGGATATGATCTCCATGTATAATACATAAGGGGGGATGTGATCTCCATGTATAATACATAAGGGGGATATGATCTCCATGTATAATACATAAGGGGGATATGATCTCCATGTAGAATACATAAGGGGGGATATGATCTCCATGTATAATACATAAGGGGGGATATGATCACCATGTATAATACATAAGGGGGGATATGATCTCCATGTATAATACATAAGGGGGGATATGATCTCCATGTATAATACATAAGGGGGGGATATGATCTCCATGTATAATACATCAGTGGTTCATATAGTGAACTCGGTGTAGAGTTATTCACCCTGAGGTCATCACAGAGGACAAGGGGGCACTCTTTACGTCTGGAGGAAAAGAGATTAAATCTCCAAATCTGGAAAGGTTTCTTCACAGTAAGAGCTGTGAGAATGTGAAATAGACTCCCTCAAGAGTTGGTTGTGGCCAGCTCAGTGGATTGCTGTAGGAAAGTCCTGGATTCTTTCTTGGATACACAGAATATAACTGGATATAACATTTATAGGTAAAGTTGATCCAGGGAATATCCGATTGCCTCTTGGGGGATCAGGAAGGAATGTTTTCCCAGCAGGAGCAAATTGGATCGTGCTTTCTTGGGTTATTTTTTGCGTTCCTCTGGATCAACTGTGGGTATAGGATAGTGTATATGCAGATTTTCTATTTGTGTGTCTTTTTTTCAAGTAGATTAACTATGTACTATATCTAAACAAAATACCAAATATGAGGTAGAACATATAGATGAAATATATACTGTACTTATATGTTGGATTACTAATCAAGTCATTCCATTTTTATAAAATACTGTACACTCACCGGCCAAAGGGGATTTATGTGACTTTGAATTTGGCATGGCTGTTGGTGCCAGATGGGCTGGTCTGAGTATTTCATAATCTGCTGAGCTACTGGGTTTTTCACGCACAAAAACATCTCTAGGGTTTACAGAGAATGGTCCGAAAAAGAGAAAATATCTAGTGAGTGGCAGGTGTGTGGAGGAAAATGCCTTGTTGATGTCAGAGGAGAATGGACTGACAGGTTCCAGATGTTAGAAAGGAAACAGTAACTTAAATAACCATTTGTTATAGCCAAGGTATGTAGAATACCATCTCTGAACGCACAACACGTCCAACCTTGAAGCAGATGGGCTGCAGCAGCAGATGGGCTGCAGCAGCAGAAGACCACACCGGGGGACACTCCTGTCAGCTAAGAACAGTAAGCGGAGGCTACAATTCACACAAGCTCATCCAAACTGGACAATAGAAGATTGGAAAAATATTGCCTTGTCTGATGGGTTTGGATTTCAGCTGCGACATTCAGATGGTAGGGTCAGAATTTGGCGTAAACAACATGAAAGCATGGATCCATCCTGCCTTGTATCAACGGTTCAGACTGGTGGTGGTGTCATGGTATGGTGGATCCATCCTGCCTTGCATCAACGGTTCAGGCTGGTGGGGGTGGTGTCAAGGTGTGGTGGATCCATCCTGTCTTGTATCAACAGTTCAGGCTGGTGGTGGTGGTGTTATGGTGTGGTGGATCCATCCTACCTTGTATCAACGGTTCAGGCTGGTGGTGGTGGCGTCATGGTGTGGGGGATATTTTCTTGGCACACTCTGGGCTCCTTAGTACCAATTCAGCATCATTTAAACGCTACGGCCTCCCTGAGTATTGTTGCTGACCACGTCCATCCCTTTATGACTCCAGTGTCGCCATCTTCTGATGGCTCCTTCCAGCAGGATAATGCCCCATGTCACAAAGCTCAAATCATCTCCAACCGGTTTCTTGAACCTGACAACGAAGTCACTGTACTCCAATGGCCTCCACAGTCACCAGATCTCCATCCAATAGAGCACCTTTGGGATGTGGTGGAATAGGAGATTCCCATCATGGATGTGAATCTGACAAATCTGCAGCAACTGGGTGATGCTATCATGTCAATATGGACCAAAATCTCTGAGGAACGTTTCGAACACCTTGTTGAATCTATGCCACGAAAAATTAAGGCAGTTCAGAAGGCAAAAGGGGGTCCAACCCGGTACTAGCAAGGTGGACCTAATAAAGCAGCCGGTGAGTGTATATTATTTGTTATATAGACATATATATATATATTTTTTTTTTTTTCTCTAAATACTATATACTGTATATTATATATTTTTTTACCAGATAGACAGACATAGATATACACACACATATTATATTATTAGATCACATATATATATATATATATATATATATATATATATATATATATATACACACACACACAAATACATTATTACAGTATATATATATATATATATATATATATATATATAAACAGTATGTATATATTTTTTTTTTTCTTTCAATACTATATACTGTATATTATATAATTTTCTTTACAGATAGGTAGACAGACATAGATATACACACATATTATATTATTATATTACATATACATATATATATATATATATATATATATATATATATATATATAAAAAATACATATATGTACACATACATACATTAATACAGTATGTGTATATATTATATTATATATATATATATATATATATATATATATATATATATATATATATAAAATGTTCTTTAAATACTATACACTGTATATTAAATATTTTTTTTTACAGATAGATAGATAGACATAGATATACACACATATTATATTACTATATCACATATATATAAATATATATATATATATATATATATATATATATATATATATATATATACACACACATATAATTTTTTATTATTTACATTAATATATCATATATATATATATATATTACAGATTAAATATAAAATGGGCAGGACTATAGGAACAGAGGAAGGACGAGTGCTGTATGCTGTAGAGCTCCTAGTTTAGCCGGCTGGTATCACTGTCTCTCTAGTGTTTCGGATATTAATAACTAATATGTGTCTATGTAGCAGGACTTTATGATGTCTCTGGAATCCATGGCATCCTGACGGAGGATGAATATAGAATTATAAGTTGTGTCTTGTTGCTCGCCGATCCAAACAAATATACCCACTGAAAAACTTTGTTGTACAGAGGCTCTAGGTTTCCTCTATCTACCCCATGCTCAGGGCAGGGGGAACACAAAAAAATCTTGTGGTACATAAAAAAACAAAGGGGTTAAAATTGTACAACAGATATCTGAGCAGTCATATTAAAATGTATTTAAAGGCACTCTTGTCATTGCCCAATTATTTTTTCATCAGGGAAGGCTACACATACAGAAGGGGCTCTGGTTGAAGCCATAGATGGAAACGGCTCCTTGAGAAGAAAGAGTACACCAAAGGATGCACTCTTTGTACTTCAGCAAGGCAGCTAAGGTTAACCTGGTTAGCCTGATATGACAGCTATTAAAACACTGGAGAAGAAAAGGCAAAAGTTATACCTTCACATTTATTCGATAAACTGTCATTTAAAAGGAACTTTTTAGGATAACAATTTGGAAAATGACTACTGCTAACTTGTCTTTAAAAATACAAGCTCCATAGCAGACAACTTGTTCTATGTATTACTATATGGTGAGTCATTGACTTGGGATATGTGAATATCAGGTGTTGGTACAATTAATATGGACACAGCCTTTCCAATAAGAAGGACCAATACTGCCTGCATACTTGTTGGCGGTCTCTGTCTAATTGGCAATCCAACAAAGCAAAAAATGGCTAGCAGACTAAGTCAACCCAAATCTTTACTGAGATCTTAGTTGGAAAGGCAACCAAACTTGTATAGCAAAATTTGAGATCTTCAACACCTGGTGTACTGGCCATTTTTGCTTTGTTGGGTTTACACAGTATCACCAAATACATCTACACAAACCTGAAATATCAGTTTTGGGTGGACTGACCTTGAACTGAGAGCTCTGCAATAGTTCGGCTGCCCTCCTTCATCTCACAAATGTAGACTGCATCATCGTCCGTGGTGACGTTCTGTATGGTGAGTCTCCGGATGGTCCCCTCTTCCTCGATGTTGTATTTGGCACTCTGGTGGATTTGGGTTTCCTCCTTGTACCATGATGATTCGGTAATGGCTTGAGGGACCTCACACTGGAAGGTGGCAATTTCTTTCTCCCAAACTTCAAGGTCTCTCAACTTAGATCTAAAGGGGATTCTGGGCTCTTAATGAGAAACAGAAAAAAAAATTACAAATACAGAATTAAAAATGTAAAACTTCTTAATTAAACCATCCTGAGTTATCTGTGATTGGAATGAAAAACTGGCAAATAATGAATGAACTCAAAATCACAAATTTGGAAGATTCCAGTAATCTGACAGTTTATATTTTATCAACTACAGTAAATGATTCTGTTCTATTTAAGATGGTTAAAAGCTCCTGCGGTCCCCAAGAAGTGAGCCCCTGAGGACTCTATGCAGTAAGCTTCTGAGGTCTTCATGCAGTAAACACCTGAGGACATGTTGTGAGCTCCTATGGTCCCTGATGCAGTGGGCTTCTGAGGTCTCCATGCAGTAAACACCTGAGGACATACTGTGAGCTCCTATGGTCCCTGATGCAGTGGGCTTCTGAGGTCTCCATGCAGTAAACACCTGAGGACATGCTGTGAGCTCCTATGGTCTCTGATGCAGTAGGCTTCAGAGTCTCCATGAAATTAGCTTCTAAGTAGTATGCAGTAAGTAGGATCATGGGATCTCCTTACAGCTATGGCAATCTCCCTACAGCAGGCTATGGAAATCGTTATGAAGTAAGCTTATGAGGTTTCCATGCCATGAGAACCTGAGATCTGAATGGAGTAAGCTCCTAAGGTCTCCATGCAGTGAACTCCTAAGGTCTCCATGCAGTGAGATCCGAAGGTCTCCATGCAGTGAGCTCCGAAGGTCTCCATGCAGTGAGCTCCGAAGGTCTCCATGCAGTGAGCTCTGAAGGTCTCCATGCAGTTAGCTCTGAAGGTCTCCATGCAGTGAGCTCTGAAGGTCTCCATGCAGTGAACTCCTAAGGTCTCCATGAAGTGAGCTCCGAAGGTCTCCATGCAGTGAGCTCTGAAGGTCTCCATGCAGTGAGCTCTTGATGTCTCCATGCAATTGGCTCCTAAGGTCTCCATGCAGTGAGCTCCTAAGGTCTCCATGCAGTGAGTGCCTAAGGTCTCCATGCAGTAAGCGCCTAAGGTCTCCATGCAGTGAGCGCCTAAGGTCTCCATGCAGTGAGCTCCTAAGGTCTCCATGCAGTGAGCTCCTAAGGTCTCAATGCAGTGATTTCTTGTGATCTCCTTGCAGTGAGCTCTTGATATCTCCATGCAATTCGCTCCTAAGGTCTCCATGCAGTGAGCTCCTAAGGTCCCCATGCAGTGAGCTCCTAAGGTCTCCATGCAGTGAGCTCCTAAGGTCTCCATGCAGTGAGCTCCTAAGGTCTCAATGCAGTGATTTCTTGTGATCTCCTTGCAGTGAGCTCTTGATATCTCCATGCAATTCGCTCCTAAGGTCTCCATGCAGTGAGCTCCTAAGGTCTCCATGCAGTGAGCTCCTAAGGTCTCCATGCAGTGAGCTCCTAAGGTCTCCATGCAATGATCTACTAATTTCTCCATTCAACGAGCTCCTAAAATCTCCTTGCGGTAAGTTTCTGGTGTCTCTATGCAGTAAGTTCCTGTAAACTTCAAGAACTACCATTATGGGACCTCAGCTATGGAGATTTACGTACAGTAAGCTATGAAGAACTCTGTGAAGTAAGCTTCTGAGAGCCCCATGCAGTATGCTCCTGGGATTTCCTTACAGTTAAATTTGTAGATCTCTGTACAGTGAACTCTTGAGACTCCTATGCAGTATGCTCCTGAGATCTCCAAGCAGTAAGATCTTAAGATCCACATGCAATGAGCTTTGACATCCCCCATGCAATGACCTCCATGCAGTAAGCTCCTGAAATTTCAATTCAGTAAACTTCTGAGCTCTCCATGCTGTAAGCCCCTGAGTTTTCCATATAGAAAGTGTCCTTGAGATCTCCACATAGTGAGCTCCTGAGCTCTCCATACAGTAGGACCCTAATCTATGCTATTCTTTGCGGTGAAATTCTGGTCCATACATTTTGTATTGATGCAAATCACACCGCAAGGTATCGGTTTCAGGTATCGAGAGCAAGTAGGAGCACTCGTGAAAATACTCGGTATCGGCACTGATACTAATACCGATATCCGTCCCGGTGCATCCCTAGTTTCTATGCATTACTGTTGGGAGAACTGATCCAAAAAAGCAGAAACTGCTCAAAATTGCCTATTATATTTTTACATTTTTGAAATACCGCATGCCTGGACCACTACTTAACCCTTTTCTGCTGCCCTATAGCAGAAATACTGCTACAGGGCGGTAAGGATGTGCAAAATCACGTGTATATATATGTGATTTTGCATTACCGAGTAGAGGGCGAACATGAGCCGCGCGCGCGCTCTATCCGCACCGCTATTCGTGGCCTTGGCTGTCAATCACTGGGTCCCGGCTGGTGATTACTCACCGACACCCGATGATTGCCGAGTATTACCGATGGGGGAGAGAACTGTATGTAAACAAAACAGTTCTCCCTATCAGCTCCAGCACACTGCTTTGTATGGCTCTGCATAGCACAACCATACAAAGCAGTGTGCTTACAGTTGAAAGCACACACACAGCATACTGTAAAACACCACATAGTGAACCCTTTGATCACCCCTCATGTTAACCCCTTCCTGCCCAGTGCCATTAGTACAGTGTCAGTGCTTTTTTTTTAGCACTGATCGCTGTATTGGTGTCACTGGAGATGTCAGTGACACCAAGTCAGTTCCCCCCCCCAGTGTCAGAATGCCCGCCGCAGTCCCGCTATAAGTCACTGATCACCGCCATTACTAGTAAAAAAAAAAAAAAATCCCAGTCTCTATGCCGCCATTTGTAGATGCTATAACTTTCACGTAAATCAATTAATTTACACGTATTGGGATTTTTTTTTAGTGAAGACACGGAGCAGAATACATTTTGGCCTAAATTTATGACGAAATTAGATTTTTTTTAAAAAATTTTAATGGACATGTTTAATAGCAAAAAGTCCAAAATATTGGGTGTTTTTTTTCTCAAAATCGTCGGTCTTTTTTTTTTTTTATAGTGCAAAAAATTATAAATGCACAGGTGATAAAATACCACCGAAAGAAAGCTCAATTCGTGGGAAAAAGGACGTAAATTTCATTTGAGTGCAGCATTGCATGACCGCGCAATTGTCAGTTAAAGTAACGCAACGCAAAAAATGGCCTGGTCAGGAAGAGGGGGGGAGGGAATCTTCAGGAGGGGGAGTGGTAATTACTTCATGTGTTTAATTTTCAGGACTGCATGCGATATTTAGGCAAAATGTGTCTGGACACCTAAATACCGCATGCGAGTTGTTTTGTGAATGGAGCCCAATGTTTTTCGTCCTCTGATGATTCAATACACTGGTATAAAGTGCTGCCCAATCAGGCAATGGGGTTGATTTACTAAAGGCAAACAGACGGTGCACTCTGCAAGTGCAGTTGCTCCAGAGCTTAATAAATGAGGTAAAGCTTCACTTTGCAAAGAATACTCAATCACCTGCAAGAAATATTTTTTAAAAAATGCATTTTGCTTTCACATGATTGGGTGACGGAAGTCAGCAGAGCTTCTACTCATTTACTAAACTCTGGGGCAACTGCGCTTGAAAAGTGCACAGTCCAGGGGCGGACTGACCATTCGAGCACTCGGGCACTGCCCGAGGGCCCGGGTCAGTAGGGGGCCCCATGAAATGCCCCTGGTACCTTTTATAGGCTTTTTTGGGTGTCCTTTAAGTTTAGGCAAGGACACAGGGGCCCCATGATCCCCTATTGACCGGGTGCCCCATGAGTTGTCAGTCCACCCCTGGCACAGTCTATTTGCCTTTAGTAAATTAACAACAATATTGTAGCTGGTCATGTATCAGGTAAACTGTGGGGTTGCTTTACTAAAGGCAAATAGACTGTGTACTTTGCAAGTGCGGTTGCCCAAGAGTTTAGTAAATGAGCAGAAGCTCTGCTGACTTCCATCATCCGATCGCATGCAAGCAAAAATTTCGTTTTTTTTATTTTGCTTGCATGTGATTGGTTATTTTTTGCAAAGTGAAGCTTTACCTCATTTACTAAGTTCTTGAACGACTGCACTTGCAGAGTGCACATTCTATCCCATATGGAAGAAAAATATATTTGAAATATATTTTAAAAATATTCTTCCCAAATATACTGACATATATTTGAAATACTACAATTTTGCCCATATTCAATATATTTCAATAAATAAATAAATATATTTAAAAAGTATATATATTTTAAATATATTTTAAATTTTATAATAAAAACACATTTCAACATGCAGTGTCTATATATCTATATATACAGGTGAAACTCGAAAATTTGAATATGGTGCAAAAGTTCATTTATTTCAGTGCAGCAACTTAAAAGGTGAAACTAATATATGAGACTCATTACATGCAAAGCAAGATAGTTCAAGCCGTGATTTGTCATCATTGTGATGATTATGGCTTACAGCTCATGAAAACCCCAAATCCACAATCTCAGAAAATGAGAATATTCCATGCAATCAATAAAACAAGGATTGTACATAGAACAATATCGGACCTCTGAAAAGTAGAAGCTGCATATGTACTCAGTACTTGGTTTGGGCCCCTTTTGCAGCAATTACTGCCTCAATGCGGCGTGGCATGGAAGCTATCAGCCTGTGGCACTGCTGAGGTGTTATGGAAGACCAGGATGCTTCAATAGCGGCCTTCAGCTCTTCTGCATTGTTCGGTCTCATGTCTCTCATCTTTCTCTTGGCAATGCCCCATAGATTCTCTATGGGGTTCAGGTCAGGCGAGTTTGCTGGCCAATCAAGCACAGTAATCCCACGGTCATTGAACCAGGTTTTGGTGCTTTTGGCAGTGTGGGCGGTGCCAAGTCCTGCTGGAAAATGAAGTCAGCATCCCCATAAAGCTCGTCTGCGGAAGGAAGCATGAAGTGCTCCAAAATCTCCTGGTAGACGGCTGCGTTGACCCTGGACTTAATGAAGCACAGTGGACCAACCCCAGCAGATGACATGGCTCCCCAAATCAACACAGACTGTGGAAACTTCACACTGGACTTCAAGCATCTTGCAGTGTGTGCCTCTCCATTCTTCCTCCATACTCGGGGTCCTTGGGCCTCTCCATTCTTCCTCCATACTCGGGGTCCTTGGGCCTCTCCATTCTTCCTCCATGCTCGGGGTCCTTGTGCCTCTCCATTCTTCCTCCATACTCGGGGTCCTTGGTCCTCTCCATTCTTCCTCCATACTCGGGGTCCTTGGGCCTCTCCATTCTTCCTCCATACTCTGGGTCCTTGGGCCTCTCCATTCTTCCTCCATACTCGGGGTCCTTGGTTTCCAAATGAGATGCAAAAGTTGCTCTCATCAGAAAAGAGGACTTTGGACCACTGAGCAACAGACCAGGTCTGTTTTTCTTTAGCCCAGGTAAGACGCTTCTGATGTTGTTTGTTGTTCAGGAGTGGCTTGACAAGAGGAATACGACATTTGAAGCCCATGTCCAGGATCCGTCTGTGTGTGGTGGCTCTTGATGCACTGACTCCAGTCTCAGTCCACTCCTTGTGAAAGTCCCCAACACTTTTGAATGGCCTTTTCCTAACAATCCTCTCCAGGCTGCGGTCATCCCTGCTGCTTGTGCACCTTTTTCTTCCACACTTTTCCCTTCCACATAACTTTCTATTAATGTGCTTTGATACAGCACTTTGGGAACATCCAACTTCTTTTGCAATTACCTTTTGAGGCTTTCCCTCCTTATGGAGGGTGTCAGTGATGGTGTCAGGTCAGCAGTCTTTCCCATGATTGTGATTCCTACTGAACCAGACTGAGAGACCATTTAAAGGCTCAGGAACCCTCTGCAGGTGTTATGGCTTAATGATCTGATTAGAGTGGGACACTTTGAGCCGAGAATATTCCACCTTTTCACAATATTCTCATTTTCTGAGATTGTGGATTTGGGGTTTTCATGAGCTGTAAGCCATAATCATCACAATGATGACAAATCACGGCTTGAACTATCTTGCTTTGCATGTAATGAGTCTCATATATTAGTTTCAACTTTTAAGTTGCATTACTGAAAAAAATAAACTTTTGCACAATATTCTAATTTTTCGAGTTTCACCTGTATGAATTTTTATTATAAAAATTTAAAATATGTCTTTAAAAGTATATTTTTTCAGACACACACACACATATATATATATATATATGTATATATATATATATATATCATGCTGAAATGCATTTTTATTACAAAATAAGTTATTCTAAAAATACATTTCAAATATACTGTATGTCTTTAAAAATACAAATCTACATTTTTGGAATGCACTTACAAATATATGTAAAACTATAGGTTAAAATGACTTTTTTATATGTTAAACATATGTTTTTAAAAATATATATTTTTTATTTTTATCATAAAACACATTTCAACATGCTATATATATATATATATATATATATATATATGTGTGTGTGTGTGTGTTTGAAAAAATATACTTTTAAAGACATATATTTTAACTTTTTGTAATAAAAATAATAAAAATGCATTTCAACATGCAGTATATATATATTTAGGAAAAATATTTTTAAAATATATGTCAAATAAATTGGAAATGGGGGGGGACAGTATAAATTGATCAGGGGACTGAATCGGGAGGGCATATGGGAGCAGAAGTCGACCATGGACCTTGGGGAAAGATGGAGGTGACAGAATGGATGTGGACAGGGGAGGGGGACCCCTTATAATCCCTATTTCTTAGTAAACAACACTAATAATCCAGCAGCAAATATTTCTGATCTTTTTATGGAGATTTAGATCCTTACCATACTGTATATAGGACACACCTCGGTGGATGTGGATCAGTAGACATTCTACAAATAACTGTTTGACTCGTTCCCTTCTGTCCTGGAAGACTGGCAATACTGGAGGAGCTGTATCTGGGGATTAGCTCCCAGCTGAGTCGATATATATAGCCGGGAACCTGACATGCTGGATATTTTCAGAGTTGCTTCCATAAACACTTCCATTGGGGGTCTTTCATAACACCCCTACTGAAAATCTGGATACTGGATGTTTTCTTTCAACACCAAAAAAAAAAAATAAAACTACCAAGAAATGAAGGGGCTTTGGACAACTTTGACTCCTGAATGGGTGACTGTGGTGGGGACCAGGTGCGGACTGACAACTCATGGGGCCCCCGGGCAATAGGGGATCATGGGGCCCCTGTGTCCTTGCCCAAACTCAAAAAAGCCTATGAAAAAGGTACCAGGGGCATCTCATGGGGCCCCCTACTGACCCCGGGCCCTCGGGCAATGCCCGTGTTTCCAGATGGTCAGTCCGCCCCTGGTGGGGGCTGTAGAGTTCAAGCTCCTTTGCCTGAGGTGACTGGCTCATTGACCTCTGTGCAGCACTGCAGTATATGTCGGAGCTATATAAATGTCCAATAAAAGTGTATGATTGTGGTGGGTCATTAGAACGTAAGCTCTTTTGGTGCAGAGACTGAAAATCCACCCAAAAATCACAGTTACCTTCTTTAATTTCCTCTAACCAAGCCTGTTAGGAAACGGTAGATCATTTTTTTTTCAGGAAACAAGAAACATTTCTTGGCGGTGTCCACTCCCACTTCCTCACACCTAAGCCAACCCCCCCCCCCTCCTATTCTGTGCACCAGCCCGTTGCCGCCACCGTATGACTGCTGTGACCAATAACAGCAGGTCGCATGACAATTGTAAACTGTATACATTGTATACAATTGCATTGCTAGCTGAGATTGGTCACAGTAATCACATGGTACAGAGTGGGCCAATCACAGCCCACAGCCCCCATCTGAGTCATGTGTTAAGCTGTGGCCAATCACAGCTAATCATAACAAGAAATCGCAACTATTTTATTGAATAGGCTCATATACAGTAACAAACAAGCTAGCAGCATGTCTTTGAAGTGTGGGAGGAACCTGGAACACCTGGAGGAAACCCATGCAAATACAGGAGGAACATGTAAACTCCATGCAGATGGCACCCTGACCAAGATTAAAACCAAGTGCTGCAAGGTATAACTACTAGCTACTACTGTGCTGCCCTTGGGGTTATAATATAATACATCCTTTCTCAACCGGGGTGCCCAGGCACCCCAGGGTGCCTTGAGGTTTCTTCAGGGGTGCCTTGCCAAAATGTCTAAAAACTGCCCAAAACTTGTATAAAAGCCAGCGGCTGAATTTTAGTTACACAAAGCCACAGGTTGTCATTGTGAACCATAACAACCTTCTAGCCGCCGGCATCCTGACAACCAATGACATCATCAATTGATAAGGAGGATGTCAGCTGCCTGCACAGCATCCTAGTTTGACCCTCCCCCGCCCCTCTCCATCAGTGCTGGGGTCACATTAGCTCAGTGATGGAGAACAACTGAGGGAGAAGAGAAACATTGGAATACTAGTCAGTACCAGGGTGCAAAAGTGTATTTGCTTTGGAAGAATAAATCACCTCCACTGTTGGGTGTCCTACATGTGTGGATGTTGCTGTGTTATATACAGCTATTAGAACAGTTTTCACATTTTAGAATGGGGTGCCTCAAGACTGTCTATAATTTTAAAGGGTGCCTCAAGACTGTCTATAATTTTAAAGGGTGCCTCAAGACTGTCTATAATTTTAAAGGGTGCCTCAAGACTGTCTGTAATTTTAAAGGGTGCCTTCAAGACTGTCCATAATTTTTAAGGGTGCCTCGGGACTGTCCATAATTTTAAAGGGTGCCTCAGAACTGTCCATAATTTTAAAGGGTGCCTCAGAACTGTCCATAATTTTAAAGGGTGCCTCAGAACTGTCCATAATTTTAAAGGGTGCCCCAGGACTGTTCATAATTTTAAAGGGTGCCTCAAGACTGTCCATAATTTTTAAGGGTGCCTCGGGACTGTCCATAATTTTTAAGGGTGCCTCAAGACTGTCCATAATTTTTAAGGGTGCCTCGGGACTGTCCATAATTTTAAAGGGTGCCTCGGGACTGTCCATAATTTTAAAGGGCGCCTCAAGACTGTCCACAATTTTAAAGGGTGCCTCAGAACTGTCCATAATTTTAAAGGGTGCCCCAGGGCTGTTCATAATTTTAAAGGGTGCCTCAAGACTGTCCATAATTTTTAAGGGTGCCTCAAGACTGTCCATAATTTTAAAGGGTGCCTCAAGACTGTCCATAATTTTTAAGGGTGCCTCGGGATTGTTCATAATTTTAAAGGGCACCTCAAGACTGTCCATAATTTTAAAGGGTGCCTCGGGACTGTCCATAATTTTAAAGGGCGCCTCAAGACTGTCCATAATTTTAAAGGGTGCCTCAGAACTGTCCATAATTTTAAAGGGTGCCCCAGGGCTGTTCATAATTTTAAAGGGTGCCTCAAGACTGTCCATAATTTTTAAGAGTGCCTCAGGACTGTCCATAATTTTAAAGGGTGCCTCAAGACTTTCCATAATTTTTAAGGGTGCCTCAAGACTGTCCATAATTTTAAAGGGTGCCTCAAGACTGTCCATAATTTTTAAGGGTGCCTCAGGACTGTCCATAATTTTAAAGGGTGCCTCGGGATTGTTCATAATTTTAAAGGGTGCCTCAGGACTGTCCATAATTTTTAAGGGTGCGTCAAGACTGTCCATAATTTTAAAGGGTGCCTCGGGACTGTCCATAATTTTAAAGGGTGCCTCTGGACTGTCCATAATTTTAAAGGGTGCCTTGACTGAAAAAAGGTTGAGAAACACTGGTATAATAGTCCAATTCTCTCTACAGCCAATGCTAACACAGGACAGAAATGAGTAGCTGTTGGCCGCATGACAGCAACTGTTTCTGTGACTACAATGAAACCAAGGGGTACCACATTCCAAAAAATATCATATACTTCACTGAATCCCTTGGCTGGGATGGGACTTTTAAGCTGCCAAAATATAGAGCTTAGACCATACGGTAAAATGTCATTCTGGTTTGGCATGAGATCTACATCTGTGACTTCGATGGATGATAACTATAAGGACAGTTTGATAGGAAGCTCTGGTTTGCACGGGTCTTATTTGTAGCGCGCTGAAATGAACTCGTTGCCGATGATGATGGTTAGCAAGAAGATGACCTCAAGGTCTTCTCTGCATCTCTGGCCAAAACTAGCATATGCTTTAATTAGCCCCTAATGCAGGGGGTCCTCAAATTACAGCCCGCGAGCCAGATGTTGCCCGCCAAAGACCGGGTACAGTGCATTGCCGTGTCCAGTACTTTAAGGTACAGGGTTCATATAACACCCCCCATTCCTTGCACAGTGAGGCTTTTGGTGCCTGAGCAGCCATCCACAAGGACCAAGTGCTGTCACATGGGGCAGCAGGAGGGTGCATAGCCATGTGTATGTATTGACTTGCTCAGGAACAGGGGCGGACTGACAACTCATGGGGCCCTCGGGCAATAAGGGATCGTGAGGCCCCTGTGTCCTCGCCCACACTCAAACCACACCCAAAAAAGCCTACGAAAGGTACCAGGGGCATCTCATGGGGCCTCCTACTGACCCTGGGCCCTCGGGCAGTGCCCAAATGCCCGAATGGTCTGTCCGTCCCTGCTCAGGAAGCTTACTCGGGAATCTCTGATGATCCACTGCCAATGGTCTATTGCAGGGCTTAAAATTTCGACTCCAGACCTACTATCCAGGCACAAACCTTACTCTCCACCAGTTGCCCCACCCAACCTTGCCCAGGTCCACCTCCAACGCCACCGCGTCCTGTCCCCCAACCCCGCCCCCAGCCCTGCCCCCAACCACGCCCCCTTAAAGCTTATGAAATTACATTTTTCTTTAGAATAAAGAGTCCAAAATATAAAACTGTATATCCCAGCTCCCCTGTACTCCATTATAGTGATATGACATGTATACAGTACTTACTGTCCTCCCGAGTCCCCCGTGGAGGTGGAAAGGGTGTCTCCTCTCAGCGGAGGAGAGCGGACCTCACCTGTCCCCTCAGCGGCGGTGCCGAAGAAGCCGGAAACCAGAAGTTGGAAACTGGAACTCGGCTTCACAATGAGGCTTGGAGCGCAGCCGCTCCATCAACTGTTCTCACCGCTCGAGAATTTCTCCTCGCATTTGGCGAGCGGGGCGAGAGGCTTTTTCAAGCCCTGGTCTATTGTGGATAGTGAACCCGTTACTTTGTCTACCATGTGACAACACAAGTGTTTGGTTATCAGTAACTTTGTGATAGTCCTTAGCACCATGTAAGTTTCAAGCCATGACCTAAAGCTTCCTTTCTTCGTTCTTGGATGTGGAATGGAGTCAAGAGGGAATGAAAGAAAGATGAGTATGTGCTTGTGGTTGGCAAGCACAGGTTCACTTTAAAGTTTTACTTTCAAGGGAACGGGTGGACTGACAACTCATGGGGCCCCCGGACAATAGGGGATCATGGGGCCCCGTGTCCACGCCCATACCCAAAAAATCCTATGAAAAAGCCAATGAAAGGTACCAGGGGCATCTCATGGGGCCCCCTACTGACCCCGGGCCCTCGGGCAGTGCCCGAGTGCTCGAATGGTCAGTCCGCCCCTGCAAGGGAAAAACATAGAGGCTGCTACTGCTGTACAATTTGCTTATGGGTCATTTTAGAACCACTGAGCACAGCCCAGCCTTTAAGTGTCTTATCCTCCAACTCATTCTCTCGCAGCAGTCAGTCATATAAGATGTTGGTTGCAGTATTTGGCATACACAAAAATTTGGCAGATGCAATGATGAAAATGAACAGCAAGCAAAGTAAAAACTTTAAAGAAGCACGGATGTTATTTCCAGGTAATAATAATTACTATAACAGTATAATATGACCCCTCCCCCACCTGCACCCACTTGCACACAATAGTCCCTTGCGGCACTAACCTTTCACAATGACAAGCACCGAGCTGTAGGTTTGACCGGCCAAGTTTGAAGCTGTACATGTGTATAATCCGTTGTCGATTTGTTTACAAAATAAAATTTTCAGCACAAAGTTTTCTTGCTCATCCTCATAGATGACGTGTCTGCGCCCTTCCGCGATGACCTCTCCATCCTTTTTCCAAACAATTTCAGGCTTGGGCTCCCCAGTGACAAAGCAACTCATTTTTGCATGTTTGCCCTCCGTCACCGTGCAGGTACGTGTGAGAACGCTGTAGGTGCTATCGCGCCCTATTTTGGGGGTAAGAGTAGCTGCTCTTTCATAATCTATGGACAAACTTAAGCCTAGACCGGTCAGTGGGTCCAGAGCACCATAGGAAGTTGCGTTGGACTCATAGGAACCGAGGATGGAAAGGTCGGTTTTTCGTATTTCCTCCCGTCTCTTCTGCAGGTGAGACAAAAGTGATGCCGTTTTACCATAAGCAGGTTCCAGAGCAGTGGTGCTGTTGGCATTGAGGTTGGAGAAAGATTCAATAAACAGTGAAGCAGATGCCTTGGTTTGGCCCACAGGGCTCTCGGCCCTACAAATATATGTCCCGCTATCTGAAAACCGAATGCAGTGGATTCTCAAAGAACTTGACTCCCCGTCAACCTCAACACGAATTCTGTTTGAGTCAATCGGTGTCCCCAAAGCCCTCCCGTCTTTTTCCCAACTGATGACTGGCCGCGGGTCACCCTGTACTCTGCAGCGGAAAAGGGCATTTTCTCCCAGGTTCAGCCTGGTGTTGGTTGGTTTGAGAATGAAAAATGGCGCACATTCGACTTGAGTGCTTTCCTTTTCATCCCCAATCTTGATGGTGACTGCTGCAAAAGATTCTCCAATGTTGTTGATCGCCCTACAGATGTACTGGCCGCTGTCTTCTGCAGTGAGGTCATATATGGTGAGCTGGTATAAGCCACCATCTTCTGTCATCTTGAAGCGACCTCCTGACTCAATGTGGACCTTGTCCTTTTCCCATGTGACTTTGGGGATTGGATTTCCGATGATTTGACAGCTCAGTGTTGCATCCTTACCCACAGATAACATGAAGGCTTTGGGCCTGGTCAGGAAGCGCGGAGCTCCGCTAAACGAGCTGTAATCCATCTTGGCAACCTGAAAAAGAAATAAACAATCAGTAAGAATAATATGAAGAGAGCTCAAGTCCAATTAAAGGGGGATGCGGTTTTTGAAAGGAGTAGCTGTTAAGTTCATTACACCAGCTAGGGTTGGCAAAGCTGTGGAGTTTGCAGCTGGCTCCATGGCCCGGGGCCAGAGGACAGCATGTTTTCTTCTGGATAAGCTCCGGAGTTGGAGCGAAGTCAAATCAGAACAGAATTTAGCTCTGGACATTTCTTCTTTATTCTTTCAAGGCTGTAGCATAGTTTCCTATGAAATTAGCTTTGTAGTCTACCTGAAGATAATCCATCACTTTTCTCATTTAGGGCAGAGTGATGCTCTCTTGCTAGCCCAACCCCAACCCATTAATGGAATCCACAACAAATATTGGCAGTCTGCTCTTTTTTTTTTTTAAATAAATCAAAACCAACAGTAAAAAATATTGGTCCTTCCATCCAATGTGATATTTGGAGAGACTACCAGCTCTTTCTCAAGCACACCACTTCTACTTATGCTGTTCTTCCTCTCTGTGGCTTCATCAGACCCCTCATAAAATACAGGGTTCTTCCAAGTATGGAAGTGAGCATGTGAGCTCCTCCCAGCATGCACTGCTCAGACCCAGTGGTGTATTTAGGTATTGTGCTGCCCTAGGCAACACAAAAATCGCCTGCCCCCATGGACACTGACTAATACCCCCCCTTCCCCCTCTCGCGGAGAGAGTCTGACATTGACCAACAACACCCCTGCCCCCCATCTGGGAGAGCCTTCCACTACCCCCCCTTCCCGGTGATAGAGATAGGCACCCATCTTCACAGCTCCCCGGGAAAGAGAGTTGGGCTCTACATACACCATCAAGCAGTCCCTCTCGGATATCACCTGATCCCCATGGTGTGTGTGTCCCTTCTTCCATCCCTTCTTCTGGGGAGAAGTGCTGCCCCCCTGAAACATGCCGCCCTAGGCAAGTGCCTTGTTTGCCTTGTGGTAAATACGCTCCTGCTCAGACCTAAGTAGCCAATCATGAGAGCTCCTCCCAGCATGCACTGCTCAGACCCAGTGGTGTATTTAGGTATTGTGCTGCCCTAGGCAACACAAAAATCGCCTGCCCCCACGGACACTGACTAATACCCCCCCTTCCCCCTCTCGTGGAGAGAGTCTGACATTGACCAACAACACCCCTGCCCCCGATCTGGGAGAGCCTTCCACTACCCCCCTTTCCCAGTGATAGAGATAGGCACCCATCTTCACAGCTCCCCGGAGAAGAGAGTCAGGCTCTACATACACCGTCAAGCAGTCCGCAGCCTCTCTCAGATCCCACCTGATCCCCATGGTGTGCGTGTCCCTTCTTCCATCCCTTCTTCTGGGGAGAAGTGTTGCCCCCCTGAAACATGCCGCCCTAGGCAAGTGCCTTGTTTGCCTTGTGGTAAATACGCCCCTGCTCAGACCTAAGTAGCCAATCACCAGAAACAAATACTGTCACATGAAAGCCTCAACACATTGTGAGATTTCACAAGGGCTTGACTTTGGGCTCTGATGATGGAATGGAGCCCAGCCTGGTCAATTGCTGTGTCCCTATTGCAGTCATATTCTTGCACTTCGTGTTCTGTCTGACATTCCTATCTTGGACAGAAAGTGAGAAGAATAACGTTTGGAGCAACCCGTCTCTGTATAAAAGTTACCCAGTTAATGCCCAACTCCAGGAAACTTTAATATTCTCCCTTGCAGTGGAGCTGTGCCTTCATTGCAAGGGTGAACTGCTTGTTTAGTCTAGGGCAGTGGTCTCCAAACTGTGAGCCACGAGCCGAATGCGGCCCTTTGCTTGCCTTTATCTGGCTTTTGGGGGATTATTCTTCACCCTGATATGAGACACCATTCTTCCCACTGACACCAGCAATGAGGCACCATTCCTTCCACTGACACCAACAATGGGGCATAATTCATCCCACTGACACCAATGATGAAGGACCATTCTGTCCACTCTTCCACTGACACCAACAGTGGGGCATAATTCATCCCATTGACACCAATGATGAGGGACCATTCTGCCCACTCTTCCACTGACACCAACGATGAGCCATTATTGCTCGCATGAATACTAATAATGGGACATTGTTGCTCCTCCTGCTTACCATAGGTACTATGTGATTGTTTTACTCCCACTTACCACCAAGCCTGAGGCCTTGCTCACTCTCACTGATGCTGGGGCATTTCCTACTCCCACTGGCCACAGTCTGCCCCTCCCCTTCCCCCAAAGTCTAAAGTGCAGTAAACTGGCCCTTTGCTTGGAAAGTTGGGAGACGCCTGGTCTAGGAGAAAGGAGAAGCACCTTTACTTACCTAATCCTCAGCTCCGCTGGCAGATGGCGCTCCCTCATGCTCCAACAGTGGACCGTACCTTGGCATCATCACGTTCAATGCAGGGCTACAGACCCTGCGTCAGTCTTGATGACATTAGGGCCATAATCTGCTGAACCATGGGGGAAGAAGATGTTGAGGGAGCCGTCTAGCATGGAGGATCGGAGAGTCAGGTATGTAGATCGTCTTTTCTATGCCCCTTAGAACTAAATAAGCAATTAACTTCCCATTGCAAGGCATTTTATGTTTCCATGAGTTGGGTTTTAAAGCTTTACCTATTAAAGAAGAGAGGAAATACTAATCATTCCAGCTTTCCGCCAAACAATAGTCAGTGTAGTGAAAACCAGGGGCGGACTGACAACTCATGGGGCCCCCCGGGCAATAGGGGATCATGGGGCCCCTGTGTCCTTGCCCAAACTCAAAAAAGCCTATGAAAAAGGTACCAGGGGCATTTCATGGGGCCCCCTACTGACCTCGGGCCCTCGGGCAGTGCCCTAGTGCTCGAATGGTCGGTCCGCCCCGGTAGAAACTGTCCTTTGAAGTTCACTGGGAACTGAATCTTCCAACAGTGCCAATTTCATTGGTCTCCCCAGGACCAGCTCTCTTTGGCTCCTCCCGCTGATATCTATATCACTACTTTCAACTATATCAGTTGTGGGTGTAGGAATATATTTTTTTCTATGGTTGAACTTTAGTATTTTTTCAGCCAGACTAACTATAAAACTAGGTAACTATGTACTTTTTTCTCTAATGACATGGAGGCCAGCAAGAGGAACCAGTGATGGTTGAAGGGATTACCTTTGCTGGGTAACTATTGTGCAGCCAATTTAAAGTACACCTCTAATAGCAAGTTATTAAAGTGCATTCGGCCTCCGGGCCACAAATTGGAGACCACTGTGCTAGGGGGTAGGATTGGGGGGTAATCTGTGCTAGGAAGGGAGGATTGGGGGAGGAATTTGAGCTAAGAGAGGGAATTGGTGGGGAGATTTGTGCTAGGAGAGTGGATTGGGGGGAATTTGTGCTAGGAGAGGGGAATGGTGAGGGGTGGAGTGTTAGGAGGGTGGATTGGGGGGGACTTTTGTTAGGAGGGGGGATGGGGGAAATTTGTGCTAGGAGAAGGAGATTGGGTTGTGTCAGGAGGGTGGGTTGCGGGGATTGTGCTAGAAGAGGGGGATTGGGGGGTGTTAGCAGGGGGGATGGGGGCGATTTGTGCTAGGATTGAGAATTGGGGGGTTCTGCTAGAGGGAGATAGGGGGTAATCTGTGCTCGGAGGGGGGATGGTGGGGGATTTGTGCTAGGAGAGGGGATTGGGAGGGAATTATGCTAGGAGAGGGGGTTGGGAGGAGATTTGTGCTATGAGAGGCGATTGGGGGGAGTTATGCTAGGAGAGGTGAATGGGGGGAATTTGTGCTAGGAGAGAGAAATGGTGGGGGGCAGAGTGTTAGGGGGGTGGATTTGGGGAGGGGGGACTTTTGCTAGAAGAGGGGGGTGGGTGGGGGAATTTGTGCTAGGAGAGGGGGGTTGGGGGGGGTGTTAGGAGGGTGGATGGGGGCGATTTGTGCTAGGATCAGGAATTAGGGAGGTTTTGCTAGGGGGGATGGGGGGAGTAATCTGTACTCTGAGGGGGGATAGGGGGGATTTGTGCTAGGAAAGGGGATGGGGGGGTTGTGCTAGGAGAGTGGGGGATTTGTTCCAGGAGAGAGAATTGGGGGGAATTTGTGCTGGGATAGGGAATTGGGGGGGTTCTGCTAGAGGGGGATAGGGGGGTAATCTGTGCTTGGAGGGGGGATGGTGGGGGATTTTTGCTAGGAGAGGGGATTGGGAGGGAATTTGTGCTATGAGAGGCGATTGGGGGGGGAGTTATGCTAGGAGAGGGGAATGGGGGGAATTTGTGCTAGGAGAGATGAATGGTGGGGGACAGAGTGTTATGGGGGTTGGATTTGGGGAGGGGGGACTTTTGCTAGGAGAGGGGGATGGGTGGGGGAATTTGTGCTAGGAGAGGGGGGTTGGGGGGAGGGTTGTGCTAGGTGAGGGGGGGATTTGTTCCAGGAGAGAGAATTGGGGGGAATTTGTGCTAGAAGAGGAGATTGGGGGGTATTTTTTTTACTAAGAGTAAGGATTGGGTGGAATGTGTGCTAGAAGAGGGGGATTGGGGGAGGTTTGTTTCAGGAGGGAGGATTGGAGGGCAATTGTGATAGGAGGGGGGATCGGGAGGAGTTGTGCTAGGAAGGGGGATTTGGGTGGGGGAAGGATAATTTGAAGGGGGTTGTGTTAGGAGGATGGATTTTGGGGTGAAGATTTGTGTTGGGTGGAAAATTTGAGTGGAAGGAGGATGCGCACTAGGAGAACTAGAACTACAGGTGAAGTTTTATTTTTTGGGTGGGGGACAAGTTGCCGGTCTTGCCTAGGCCAGAAAATAGTTTAGCATTGGCCCTGGTCGTGAGGGAGAAACAGGCCCTAAATCCAGTGGCCCCTACAGAGCTAATGATGGTGAAGTATCTCACTCCTTTCAGAGCTAACAAAAAAAAAGAACAGATTTTCTATACTGGCTACAATGTGGCACTTACAGCCCATAGATTCCTCTACTGATTCTACCTCTTACAATTACTATCTCTTACAAGCTGCTTGAAAACTGCTAAAAACATGACAAATGCTTTGCAAAATCTTGCTGAGCGCAAAGTTCCTAAACCCAACTTTACAAACCCCGAGTGTGTTCCACCGGCCATCCTTCTTCCAATATTGATCCTCTTTGCCGGTACTGAGTATGATTACACCTTTGTATGAAGCCCAAATGCCATGAACAAAGTCACCTCTCTCATTAGTCTTTCACCTCTGACACTCCCAGAAAGGAAACACCGCAAATCGCACCACTAAAATAGCCCCCTTAATCTCCGAGTTATGTCGATGGGCAGCGCATCCCCTCCCCCACCCCACTCCTGTGCAGAAGATCTGCTGCGCTCCCCCCCCAACAACGGGTTTGGCTACTAACTTCTTTACTACTGATGGAAACAATTTCTGGTCTGGAATTAAAGTGAACTTTCCGCTGATACTGTGTTCTTTTCCAGCAACACAAATATTTCTTCATAGGTCTCCATTGCAGACCTCCTTCTGAACTTGCTCGTTTCTGCACCATTCGCTGTCATGATGTACCCTTAGGGGTAGTGAGCTTTCTGGGTCCCCCTATAGTCCTGCACAGCCAGGCAACACGCATTTTCCTCCACACTTGCACGCTGGAGGCAGTAAACAGTCCTTAAGCTTGTTTTTCTGTAGTTTTATTAAGGGGTATTGAACTTGGATGGGGTTGAGGGCTGTATGGGATGGCCAAGGAACCAGGGGTGGACTGACCATTTGGAAACTCGGGCACTGCCCTAGGGCCCGGGGTCAGTAGGGGGCCCCATGAGATGCCCCTGGTACCTTTTACGTAGGCTTTTTTGAGTTTGGACACAGTGGCCCCATGATCCCCTATTGCCCGGGGGCCCCATGAGTTGTCAGTCCGTCCCTGCAAGGAACTGTAGGAACTTGAGGACAAACTCCTCAGCAACTATGTACAGATGTGGATAAAGAGAATGAAAGTCTCTCCTTTGAAGAGCGCTTCAGCTATTCTGGGGTACCTCCCCAAACCCCAAATCCTCCCCTTCACCCAGCTGCCTGAGCAAGGGGACCCAGAAGCTGCCAATTCCAAGCCCCAGATGAGGAGCTAGTTGGGTTTGCCACCTGACTGCCCTCTCCCCATATCTGGCCAGGGGGTACAGGTTTACTCTCTCAGTCCTCTCCTGTAGCTTGTGGGTTGGTGGCTGCCTTCAGGCCTTACGCTTGGCTGGCCCTTTCCCTGCTTCCCAGGCTTTCTTCTCTCAGGGGACAATGAGGCTGAGAGATCCTCCTTCCAAACTCCTACCTACAGGTAGGCCCCTCCCTGGGCCTCCTCCCAGGCGCCACACCATCTTCTACCCAACACTGACCACCAAATTGGATGAGGTTGAGGGCTGTATTGGATGCCCTAGACACTGTTGGACCTTGAGGACAAACTCCTCAGCAACTATGTTCAGATGTGGAAAAAGAGAATGAAAGCCTCTCCTCTGAAGAGCTCTTCAGCTGTTCTGGGGTACCTCCCCAAACCCCAAATCCTCCCCTTCACCCAGCTGCCTGAACAAGGGGATCCAGAAGCTGCCAATTCCAAGCAACAGATGAGAAGCTAGTTGAGTTTGCCACCTGACTGCCCTCTCCCCTAGACACGTCAAGCCTTACAATTGCACGCACCAGTGAAACGGCAACAAACTTCAGTATCCTATGAGTTTTTCAGAGTTTTTAGCGTTTTTGCATTAGCGTTTAGGAGCGTTTTCCCGCTTTTGCATTTTTAGCGTTTTTTACCAACCCCCCCCAATTTTTTTTTTGTCAAAAAAAATCCAAAAATACCGGTTTGTGGCATTTTGCCACGTTTTTCAGCATTAGAGTATTTTTCTAGCCAAAAATCATTGATTCCAGTCTATGTGTGTATGGACACATAGGATACCATGCTGGGGGGTTTACTGGCTGTAGAAAAAAATGTCAAAAGCCAAAAACAGCCGCTGTAAAAACATCCCGTGTGCATGAGAACTAATGGGCCTAGAATTAGGGCTCTTTCACACGGAGCAGACCCATTTAGGGGATCCGCTTGCTCAGTGTGGGGGATCTCTCCGCTGATCCCCGCTGAGCAAGCGGATGACAGCTCTGTTTCCGCTCCGCTGCTGCAGAGCGGACACAGAGCTGCTCGCTCTCCTCAATGAGCGGTCGGATGAAAACGGTCCGTCTATTCATTTTCATCCGACCCGATCTAACAGACGGAAGAGGAATTGGATCCCCATCTGTTCCTTTTTTTTGGCAGATCGGAAAGAATGTCCTCAGGTGTAAACGGATCTTTACAGAGATAGGTTGGTGACAGGTTCTCATTAATGAGACAGGTTCTCTTTAATGAGACAGGTTGGTGACAGGTTCTCTTTATGGAGACAGGTTGGTGACAGGTTCTCTTTATGGAGACAGGTTGGTGACAGGTTCTCTTTACTGAGACATCAGTGGGGGAAAGTCATGCTGAGTTTCAGAAGGTAGAAGTACTAACCACCAAGCCGCTGTGCTATTAAACCCCCCCCCCCCTATTTTTATATATGTGAGATGTAGCTTTGTATGGAGATGTTTGTCGGGGGATCATTATGACGGGGGATGTACAGCTGTTATCAGGAGGGGAAGGACAAGTGTTTGGTCTTCACATCATGTTGGCACGGTGCCCAGACAAACGAACCTACCGCCTGCGTTTTTATAGAGAATATCTCATCCAATATCATATTATTGGCCCAGTGATGTCACCAAACACGCCCGTGGTGTCAGCGCAGACAGCTGGGGGTCAGGTCAGTCAATGGGACGCACTGACACCACCATTGAGTCATTATGAACACAAACCGCACATCCATCCGGCTCAGTGCTCCCGCAGGACCCTGGGAGGAGTCTACTTCTACTTTACAGTGTATCTAAACCCAAATGTTCAATATATTGCCGTTTACCAGTACTCAGATATGGTGGCTGCATTCCTTTTTATTGTTTCCTTTCTTATCAAACGTTTATTATATTATATTTTATATTAATATTATATTTTTATATTATATTTGTGTTATTAATATTATATTTGTGTTGCTTTTCATATTATTTATTATATTATATAATTTTGTTGTGAGAAGAAGAAGAAGGAAGAAGAAGAAGAAGAAGAAGAAGAAGAAGAAGAAGAAAGAAGAAGAAGAAGAAGAAAGAAGAAGAAGAAGAAAGAAGAAGAAGAAGAAAGAAGAAGGAAAGAAGAAGAAGAAGGAAGAAGAAGGAAGGAGGAAGAAGAAGGAAGGAGGAAGAAGAAGGAAGGAGGAAGAAGAAGGAAGAAGAAGGAAGGAGGAAGAAGAAGAAGAAGGAAGAAGAAGAAGAAGGAAGAAGAAGAAGAAGAAAGAAAGAAGAAGAAGAAGTTAAGAAGGAAGAAGAAGGAAGGAGGAAGAAGAAGAAGGAAGGAGGAAGAAGAAGAAGAAGAAGGAAGAAGAAGAAGAAGAAAGAAGAAGAAGAAGGAAGAAGAGGAAGAAAGAAGAAGAAGAAGGAAGGAGAGGAAGAAGAAGAAGAAGAAGGAAGAAGAAGGAAGAAGAAGAAAGAAGAAGAAGAAGGAAGAAGAAGGAAGAAGAAGAAGGAAGAAGAAGAAAGAAGAAGAAGAAGGAAGAGGAAGGAAGAAGAAGAAAGAAGAAGAAGAAAGAAGAAGAAGAAGAAGAAGGAAGAGAAGGAAGAAAGAAGGAGAAGAAGAAGAAGGAAGGAGAAGAAGAAGAAAGAAGAAGGAAGGAGAGGAAGAAGAAGATTACTATTGTTATTAGTTTTTGTTTTTCCTTCTTTATCAACTGGTGATCCAGCCAGTTTCCAGGTTTTATTGTCGAAGCGTATTACTAAACCCCCAGCAGTACAATCAGTCTGTAGATGCAGCAAAGCATGCTTGTTATACTCACTGTGGAACCTAAGGGGTTAATCCTTTGCATGGTGTAAAAAGGTTGTTTGATCCTGTCTTCTCTGATCCTCCCTCTTCTTACCTGGTCCCTAATCCATCTTCTCATAGAACAGAGCCTCAGGGCAAGCTGCACACGCTCAGTTAGTTTTTTTATTTTTTTCTTCGTGGGAGAGTGCATGTAATTGGCACAGGGCCAATCAGTACTGTCCAGACAGAGGGTCAGGGGTTATGAAGCCTCATAGGACAGTCAGAGAAGAATGAAAACCCCTCCTACAAGCTTTAGCCAGTGCTCTGCTGGACACTGATAGAAGTCACAAGACTGCTATATACTGCTGATGAGAAAAGGTATTTAGCAGTTTATATTTACTAAAATAATTGCATTTCCATGTTCTGTGTACTGTGGGAGACCAGATATAGTGAATGTGGGGTCCGGGGAGACCAGATATAGTGAATGCAGGGTCCGGGGAGACTGGATATAGTGAATGCAGGGTCCGGGGAGACCAGATATAGTGAATGTGGGGTCTGGGGAGACCAGATATAGTGAATGTGGGGTCCGGGGAGACCAGATATAGTGAATGCGGGGTCCGGGGAGACCAGATATAGTGAATGCGGGGTCTGGGGAGACCAGATAGAGTGAATGCAGGGTCCGGGGAGACCAGATATAGTGAATGCAGGGTCTGGGGAGACCGGATATAGTGAATGCGGGGTCTGGGGAGAGAGGATATAGTGAATGCGGGGTCCGGAGAGATCAGATATAGTGAATGCAGGGTCCAGGGAGAGCAGATATAGTGAATACAGGGTCCGGGGAGACCAGATATAGTTAATGCGGGGTCCAGGGAGTGCGGATATAGTGAATGCAGGGTCCGGGGAGACCAGATATAGTGAATGCAGGGTCCGGGGAGAGCGGATAAAGTGAATGCAGGGTCCGGAGAGATCAGATATAGTGAATGCAGGGTCCAGGGAAAGCAGATATAGTGATTGCAGGGTCCAGGGACACCAGATATAGTGAATGCAGGGTCCGGGGAGACCAGATATAGTGAATGCAGGGTCCGGGAAGAGCGAATATAGTGAATGCAGGGTCCGGGAAGAGCGGATATAGTGAATGCAGGGTCTGGGGAGACCGTATATAAAAAATGCAGGGTCCGGGAAGACCGTATATAATGAATGCGGGGTCCGGGGAGAGCGGATATAGTGAATGCGGGGTCCGGGGAGAGCGGATATAGTGAATGCGGGGTCCGGGGAGAGCGGATATAGTGAATGCGGGGTCCGGGGAGACCGGATATAGTGAATGCAGGGTCCGGGGAGACCAGATATAGTGAATGCAGGGTCCGGGGAGAGCGGATATAGTGAATGCAGGGTCCGGGGAGACTGGATATAGTGAATGCAGGGTCCGGGGAGACCAGATATAGTGAATGCAGGGTCCGGGGAGAGCGGATATAGTGAATACAGGGTCCGGGGAGACCGGATATAGTGAATGCAGGGTCCGGGGAGACCGGATATAGTGAATGCAGGGTCCGGGGAGACCAGATATAGTGAATGCAGGGTCCGGGGAGAGCGGATATAGTGAATACAGGGTCCGGGGAGACCGGATATAGTGAATGCAGGGTCCGGGGAGAGCGGATATAGTGAATGCGGGGTCCGGGGAGAGCGGATATAGTGAATGTGGGGTCTGGGGAGAGCGGATATAATGAATGCAGGGTCCAGGGAGACCGGATATAGTGAATGCAGGGTCCGGGGAGAGCGGATATAGTGAATGCAGGGTCCGGGGAGACCGGATATAGTGAATGCGGGGTCCGGGTAGAGAGGATATAGTGAATACAGGGTCCAGGGAGACCGGATATAGTGAATGCAGGGTCCGGGGAGAGCGGATATAGTGAATGCAGGGTCCGGGGAGACCGGATATAGTGAATGCAGGGTCCAGGGAGACCGGATATAGTGAATGCAGGGTCCGGGGAGAGCGGATATAGTGAATGCAGGGTCCGGGTAGAG